>NC_049202.1:1182500-1287500 GCF_013347855.1 Anguilla anguilla
GCGTGTGATTGGTGTGGGCGGTGCTCGGCAAGGTCACGTGGTCAGTCACATCACAGCTCTGGGCTGACTCTGTACACCCCCCCCCCCCCCCCCCCCCCCCTTCGCTCCGACAGCACAGGTTCACGCACTGGGCTGCTGAATGTTAGTTAACACACAGGAGGACAGAGGCTCCGAGTGCTCCCTGACCCGGCCCTGGCTATTATAGAGAGATATTCCCCAAACCCCAGCGCTGAGTTCACCTCCAGTTTTCCCTTATCTCCAACTGTCCTGTCTGTACATTTATTCCGGCTGTCTAATGTGACCTGTCTCTTTACTAAACCTCCAAAGGAAACAGCCGGGCTTTTTTTTCCTCTCTCTCTCTCTCTCTCTCTCTCCACGCTAGCTTTTGGGACATGTTCAGTTCCAGCTAATAGCCATCTGTGGTTTGTTTTCCCACTTAGCTTGAATAGAAAATCCACCCCCTGTGAAAGGCAAAAGCACGGATGAAACAAAAAGTGTGTGTTTGTTGCATTATATTTTCGATAAACTTCCACAACTTAATGACCGTTTTATTAGGCAAATTTGGTCACCTTTTGCATTTGTTTTCTTGGTGAGAAGGCGTATACATAGACTGTATGAGAAAGTAGGCTGAGCGTTTACAGATTAGCCAGGTAATGGCCATTGACTGCATGCTTACTCCGTCCAACTAAACACATTTTCAGGAGGTATGATAATGTAGGGAACAGCCCTCAAAGCCCTTTAAGGTAAAATGAAAAAAGATCACTTGGGACATACCGCACTTCATAGAGGTGAAGAAATGGCTGAACTCCAAGGCCTCATTCAGTGGGAAGCGAATGTGAAGTTGAGGGCGGGAAAAGTACGCAGAATTCCGCACCCATCTGAGGCAATTAATTAGATCAGCATTTCCAAGAGCATAAACATGTTGACACCTATGCATTCCCACTTCACGTTAAATACGCCCATCCAGAGAAACATCTTTCACTCCAACCGAACTTGCAGTGAACGGCGTAGTTCTGTTAAACAGAATGCCCCCACGTTGATATTAACTCCAAACTTCACATGAGAACCCTAAGCTCTGTACACTCCAAGTGGGAAACGTGAACACAACAGGCGCCATTTAATGGCCACAACTTGCTTTCCTGACCTTTTTGCCCTCTAGTGGTAAAGCGATGGTACTGTTGCTGTAGCTGAGGGAGCCGCTCGCTCTGTGACACCTAGGGGCCACTTCCCCCTGCCGGGGCTCAAAAACCCGCTGCGTGAACCCATGGCGATGCCACGTGGGTGCGCGGGCGCTGGACCGGGCCGAGCGGAAGACGGATTTCCCAGCAGCCCTCAGTCCGCCGGCTCAGGAGCCACGAGCCGTGGGCAGCGGTCGCTCGGCTCTGCGTGCCAATTTGCGGCGGCGATGAGAAAGTGGAAGAAAAGCCAACCGGCCCGGGGGGGGGGGGGCCTTCCCGCCCACACACTGCCAGGCCGCTCCCACCCGCCAAGGCTTCGCACCACCCAGACCCAGCAGGAGAAATGGGGGGGGGGGGGTTTGTTTTGTTTTCTTGCCGTGTGGCACGAGCCCCACGCACTAGTGTAAACAAACGCCCGCGCTGTCCACTAATGGCTACAGGGCTCCAGATTTACTGAGCGGCTCCTCACACGGAGAGAAACTGAGACCTCAAACGCGCGCTTAACCTTGATTTGATTCCAGAGCGTGATAACAGGGAAACGACCAGGCCTTTTTTTTTTTTTTTTTTAAAGCTTTTTTTTTTGACGATTTAACGGGTCCGCCTGTCAAATGAAACTGTTGTGTTGACACCTTAACTGAACTGCCAATCAATATTTCCAATTACTCACACTGTCAAAGAGGAAGGACATGCAATACAGGGCCACACAGCAGAAACAGGACATTAATGAGCCTAATCTTTATCTGAATATATTTGAAAGGATATTTTTAAAAAGTTATAATCTTTGCACTGTCATCCAAAAATACAAGTAGTCCTTGTTGGGTGTAACTGTACACTCCTTTTGGCTGAACAAAATACCCCTCATTAGATCCTTCAAAGTTTACTGTTGAAAAATACGCACTGACTGTACATCAGACGCAGTAAAGAGTTCCTGTAGTTCTGAGGGGGAGACATCTCTAAACCCATTGGGTGGACCATCTCCCTGTAGAAAGGTGGGATGCTTTAGTCCTCCTGTGTTTGTGGCAGAAAAGCAGAATCATACTTTCCTTTTGAATTCCCACTGAAATGCGAGCAGACTCTTAAATGGCGGGCTTAAAAAGACTGAGTTAAAAAGACATCCATCTCCGCCTTCTCTTAGCCCCGCCTCCTCTTTTAACACCTCTCTGATACGCTGCTGGCTACCTGAACGACTGATTGACAGGTGCCTCAAAAACCCAAGCCTTATACGGCACTGTGGGTCTGCGGGAGACGTTTTGGGTGCGTTCAGGGGTAGCGGGGGGAGTGGCGGGGGTGGCGAGGGTAGCGGGGGGGTAGCGGGGGTAGAGGGAGGGGTCAGGAGGTAGGCCCGCCGATGCGTTCATCCAAACTTAACGAGACTTGAGGAAACACTGCCATGGCTTTTCCACCCCATTCGGAGAGCGCAGTCATTCAGCATGTACACCTCTACCCACTGTCTGCCCCCAGTTAAGAGCTTTTTTTTTTTTCTTCTTCAGGCCAAAAGTCTGCGTGGCAGTATTTCCCCAAAAAAAACAACAATAAAAAACAGAAGCTTAAACAGACATGCATAAAGAAGTGTGACCCCCTCAGTGTGCATCTGTTCCTCTCAGGGCCCGAAAGCCTCAGATTCTACCAGCTCTGTTAACCATCAGCAATTATCTGGCTGTCAGAGCTAAAGGTAACAAATTCCCCCGCAGCCGGGCAGCCGGCATCATCAGCCGGACGCGCGGCGCGTCTGAAGGACCCTAAATCACCGCGGCAGCCAGGAGCCCTGACAGACAAATGCACCGCCTCGGAAAACCGGGGCCCATCACTCCCCGCGGCGGGGCGGGGGGGGCGGGGGGACGCGGCTCTCCCCGGTGACCTTACTTTTCTCTTTCGAAAAGAGATTAAATGCCTGGGATTCTGCGAGAGTGGAGCATTTCCAAAATATGGGAATTATTAATGGAGCCCTGCGCCAGGGTTCTTTAATCTCCCGCCAAGGTTGAGTCATCATTTTTACCTTGAGTTGCTTTCTCTCTGCAGATGGACAATGAAAACAGGAACTCCGCTCCATCCTTACCGTAATCAGCGTCGAGCGGGGGGGAAGGAAGTGTGCGACAGTTCCCATGAAAACCAATATGATGTATATTGTTTTCTGTGATATGAATTTTTAAACAAAACCGGCCCGTGCACAATACAAACCATAAACTACGATGGTACAATGAAACATATTACAGATATTAAAACAAAGACTTGGGTTATTGAAGTATTTTAATACCACACAAAAAGTACTGCTGCTCTACATTGGCATTACTTGGATAGGGTTCCCAGACCTCCCACAGTGTATTTTATAAGTGCAGGAAGTAAGATATACCTTTATGTAATGAAATGACATTATTAGCAGTATTTATGGTGAATAATTTCGGAGAAACCTAAAGTACAGTATATAGATTCAGTGTCACGTACTGCAGGTACTGTAGCGGTACTTGTTTTCACAGCACTACCTTTTCGGTTCATGTTTTGTAACACAATCTTGTACACGAAACAGCAGAGACGGGACAGAAGACAATCGACTGCACGGAGCAATACAGAACGTCTCGTGTTCAAACCAAAGGACAGGCCACAAAGCGTTCCAAATCGAACACGATTCCACGGACATTTTCGATACACTTTCATTACAGCTATACCATAGCTCTCTGACATTTGAAAACGGTTAGCCCATATAACCTCTGACTGAATAATCATTGTAATTAAGAATGTAAAGGACAGAGGGAAAAAAAAGGTCAGTGACTGCAACTAAGCACGACATGACCTTTTCTTCTTGTCAAACATATTTAGACTGAGACTCTGAAAAACGGCCTAGCGTAGCTACCTTTGCTGCTGCTTTTGACATCATGAAAGTGCCACAATGCGAACTGCGTGGAATGGAAGAGATGTTTCACATTGGTGGAAAAGTATTGGTGTCACGTCAATATATTTTGTTACTGGAATAGTGGTCACTGTCACCCGGCAACAGTGGGTGAAAGCAGGGTGTATGATATCTCCATGGGGGGGGGTCAGCCTCCACAGGACGTCCCACCCAGAGCTATCCCACTCCATTAAGACGAGCATTCGCTCTTATAACCTTAAACTCAAGCGAAAGGCCTTTTTAAATAAAACATGCTCAGATACACAGTATCCCATCTTGACATACAGTATCTAAAAAGGAGAGTTTTTTTTTTTGAGATACCACTGTCATTAGCTCCATGAAGTCAATTCCGTTTCATCTAGTTTCTTTTCAAGCTCCCTGTCGACTGAAACCTTAGATGACTTTCCAGTGAAAAATACTGTAAATAAGTAAATAAATAAGTAACTAACTAAATAAATAATCTTTAGGACATTTATGTCTACCATGACATGACATGTAGCAATGCTCTAATTTGAGCAAGGCCTCTGACTTTATCACTCGAGATTCAAACAGTGATAAGTACACTAAATAGACTAAATAGTGCACAGAATGCGTATATGTTCTGTAATGTCCGTGTGTTCCTGCACCCGTGTCCATTTGAACGAATGGACAATGGACAATAATACATTCTATAAATGTACTGCTCTGAAATATGTAATGACTTGTACAACAAAAGTGCCAACAAATACAAAAAAGTATTTTGAAGAGTCTGTAAAAGAAAAAAAAACAAGAAGAAAAAAAATATGGCTGCCATATGAGGCCAGTGTTTCCATGGAGGCTGAATCAGACATAACTCACAAGCTGTGATAATGGCGGAAGCCATGCAGAGTGATAGTTTGACTGAAGTAATTGGTGCTACAATGGCTGCAGCAGCTTTTTATTTCCACCCAGGCAGGCCCGGGCAGATCAATATTTGTTAGGATTGCACTTTCTGCCAACGGGGCGAGATTTACAATACTTGCAAGAATTTACACTCTGTCTTCAGGTACCTCATCAGCGCAACCCAATTACTTACCCCAGACAAACAGCATTAGCACCGGCCCCCACGCTTCTTCACCCCCCCCAAACACCCGCACCCCCCAGCCCCCCCCCCATCTCGGTCTCATTTCAGGCCTCTCAGCCGCTGCCAGAATAACGGATACTACACTTAAACGTGCGCTCGGAGGGATACATTCCCTGTCTTTCATTACTCCTGCCCTTGATTTACTTCATATCATCTGGCTGCTATAGACAAAGATAACACACTGTAAATTACAGCCAGCCTGTCTTCTTGTTCCAGTGCCGGGGGGACGGGGGGGGGGGTGAGGTGGGGAGGTGGGGGGGCGGGGCAGCAATGGCGATGGCGCTGAGGGAGGGAGGGAGGAGGCGGCTCTGTCCTTTAGGGCAGTACTCTACCTCCATCGCCTCCTTCTGCAATACCTGAGCTGAGCCACAGGACTGACCGCAGCTCCTGCGTTATAAACATTTACACACGTGATCTACGCTTGTCTACTAAAATACAGACTTTCTGACATTTTATCATTGACATTTACAGTACCTAAACAGAAACGTCACTTTATAAGTGTATTACTAATACATTACACATTATTAATACACCATATGTTAATACATATTATTCTTGGTTACGCATTTTGTATTTGTGTATGTCTCACAGAGTATATATTAGAAATACACAACCTCTCTAAAAAAAGAAAAGAAAAGAACCTCTCTCGTCATGTGACGCAGGTGTAAAGGTGTGAATGTCCACAGCGCAGTGGGAGGAAGTGCAGACCCGTGTTCCGTCCCTAACGCTCCTCCGCCCCCCCCCCCCCCCCCCCGTCCCGCGCCTGTTTTCGGCAGGGCCGGGATTAATAACCATCACACCGCTGGAGCCCCCGTGTTAGTTTGGGACGGGGCTGCAATAAAGCGCACCTCCTCGGAAACGCACACACTCGCACCCCAACGCCACTTTCTGCACCTCTGTCCCAGAGCCCAACCCCCCCCCCCCCCCCCGCCCCAAAAACCCCTGAGCGGGAGCGTCAGTCAGAGAGACGCGGTCCAGCTGGTAAATTACCTGCTCAGTAACCTGGGAGACCCGAGGTCACACAGACCCTACCGCCAACGCGGCCCAAGGCCACAGACCCAACACCACAGACCCACCACCACAGCGATGGCGGGGGGGTGGTGAGTCTGGAATTCGCCAGTGGACACCAGCCGGGAAAACAGACGCCTGACGCCTTTAGCACGCGGGCCCTTCGATCTGAGTTACGAGCCCCCCCCCCCCCCCAATTCCTTACCCAGTGTCCCGTTTTTAAAATGGCGCTGCTTTTTATGAGCACGTCGCTGAAAAGGTGCCTTTGGGTGGGCCGTGGGAACCCCCCCCTTCTCCACCCCAACCCCCCCCCATCATCTGCCTTCCAATTTCCTCCGTCTTCCATCCTATTTCTGCAGCTGATAACTAAGAGCATTAGTTTTATGCGACTTGCCAAGCTTAAATGAAAAGAGAGCTAACTTTAATGACACTGCAATTAATCGCCCCAATAGACAGACAGCTAAAAGACAAGATATTGACTTCATTAAGGATAATGTATTGTGTCATTAAGTCGGTAGGGTCACCTTGTGTATCATACAAGCCTGCTAATATATCGGCGTTTCCCTGGAATGAGATAAATTCAGATATGAGAGATAAAGCTGATTAGGACATGCTTCATCCACACAGGCAGGTCTGAGCGCAGTCTGAGCACAGGCTGAGCGCTCTGCATCATCCACACAGGCAGGCCTCAGTCTGAACACAGAGCGCTCTGCATCATCCACACAGGCAGGCCTCAGTCTGAGCGCAGTCTGAGCGTGCTTGCAGCTCATCTTCCTGGGACTGGAGGGAAGCCATCACAGATTGCGGCTTCTCACAGGGGAGCTGGGTCTGCACAGGCGTTTTTAACGTTGCGTTCCAATGCAGGAAGAGACCCCTTTCCCCAGGATCTGACCTCACGATGGCAGCGACTCAGACACAGGTTTTTTTTTCACTCCACTGTTCATTAACGATTATTACTGTAAAGACCGTTCTGCCAGTCATGCATTATCTCATGTTCTGTATGGGAATTCTGGAGCACAAACACAGAACACATCACCGAACGCAGAGCCGCAGAGAAAGCAGACAAACCCCGAACCGCTGGATGAAACGGCGGCCATTTTGCTCACGGCATTCAGACCTGCGACAAATCCATACCAGCAGTCACCTTCCTCTGAGACTCCCGGAATTAATTAATATCACTTCTTTCCACGTCTCCCCGCTCTGGCCTGTCCCCAATCTTCAACCGATATTTTATTTGGGGAGGGGGGCGGGGGTGTTAGCTCGACGGTGGTTCAGGAACCTTTTCCCCGTGACCTTGGCATTTCCGTCCCGGCTCTGAGTATTGACACCCTCTCTCGCCGCGCCACCTCGTCTCATTTGTCATGATTATTGCTGATTTTTTAACTGTCATTTGCGAGCGCGGATCGATGGCCGCCGTCTTCCTCTCTGTCATATTGGCAGCGCGGACGGCCTTTCCTCTCCAAATGAGGCCTCCGCTCGCTCTCTCTCTCTCTCTCTCTCTCTCTCTCTCTCTCTCTCTGCCCATTAAAAAGTTTGCCTCGCCCGGCACTCCATCCTTCTGTTAGGTCAGTTCATTTATCATTCTTCCAATCAGGAGCTGACACACTTATTCAGCCAGGTTTTACCCAATCGAAACCACATATTGCGCCATCATTTTTTCCTGTTCCGTGATTATCTTTAATATGTGAGGTGAGAGCTTTCATTTACTCAGGGCGTACAGTTCTTTCTTTGCTCAAACTAGAACCAACGGAAGGGAAAGTTCGACCTGTTACCCCCAAAAAACAGTTGTTTAACTTTTACTCGATATTTACAGACAATACGTGAATAGTTTTATGTTGATAGCCTAAATTCTGTCCAATAATACTGTGAACACCTCCATTTCTGTAGGACAAAATGAATGGCTCATCTAGCCTTTTCTACAGAAAATTAGCCTGTAATGTAACTTTCAAAGGAACAAGAGGCTTTTAATGACCTTTTAATGAGGTTATTATAATAAGCCTTTTGGTTTAAGTCGCATCAAGGCGATATTATAAACTGACTGAAATCAATTAAATAGTAAAAAGTCTAAACAATGTCTACACCAAAACAGCCTGGTTTTATGGTAGTCCGCATGTATGAAGTAATTAAATTCAAAAAAGTCAAGCATAAAACGTCATCTCATTGTGCCACCTTAACATACTAATGTGCCATCTTAACTGATGTGCCATTTTAACGCACTGATGTGCCAGCTTAACATACTGATGTGCCATTTTAACGCACTGATGTGCCAGCTTAACGCACTGATGTGCCACCTTAACATACTTTTTCTATGCCAGCTTAAAACTCTGTTGGCACTGCATTTCATCTTAGTTTTGGAGAGACCCACAAATCAAAGGTGACACCTCCATTTGCGGCCTTTCTAACCATAATCAATCAATATCAGTGTTATTTATGATTGATGTGACAACATGCCAATATAATTGAATGAATGTATTAGTCAGTAGGGCAGCAGGACGCAGTACCTCAATTAAATAAATAAGTAAATAAATAACTTAATTACTAATAAATTACAATATATAACTCCAATACCCCTTTCATCCTTGATTAGGTTATATTTTAGACACCCTCTAATCAAAGCACAGTGCAAGACAGTGACATACAACTGATGACAGAAATTCTATGTTATAATATATTTAACATACTGGAATCCTACATTTACAAATATCTATACTCAAAGTCTTGCCTTTGAAATAAATCTGTGAATAATGTGTTGGTGGATAATATCTCAACGTAGTCTCCAATATGTTTAGACAAATGACTTGAGCGAGAGCAACCTTGAACTCACAGAGGTGAACATTTATTGATGACGGTGCAAACTCGAGAGCTTCAGAGGAGGAAATGCACAAGTGTTTCATTCTAAACGGTAATAAATATTACGATGGCATAAACACAAATTGTATTTACCAGCTGGGAACAAAGAAGAGTGAAATATGAGGCCGGTCCGGTTTGGGTCGAGCCCAGGCGAGCACAATCACGCCAGGAAGCCCACAGCAAGGCGCTGCTGATAAATTAAAGTACAGTGCCTGTCACCCAAGGTCAGGACTGCGCTTATATCACAGAGACGGGCTGCACTGAACTCATTCCGCCGGTTCATGTAAATTCATCAGAACGCTCGGCGCTATAATTGCAAAACTGTCCCATTTTGGTAATGGGCATTCCCAGCGAAATCACATGATATGAAATGACATCTGCGTAAGTCTGGGGAGGGTCCTCTTTCATTAAGAACACAAAGCACGGCGCATGTTAAAAACACCAAACCCACGTTGAGCAGGAAAGCTGGTCACTGTAACTACTCGGATAGGCCAAAAAAACCCACAACCATTTTGTATCTCTTCCAGGCGTCCCCTACCTACACCGAGCCAAACAAACAAAAATAAACGATAACAGGCTCCGCCTCCCACTGTTTCCCTCACAGGCTCCTCCTCCCACTGTTTCCCTCACAGGCTCCTCCTCCCACTCTTTCCCTCACAGGCTCCGCCTCCCACTGTTTCACTCACAGGCCCCGCCTCCCAGTCTCCTCCACAGGCCCCGCCTCCCCGTCTCCACACAAGCTCCGCCCCCCCCCCGTCTCCTCTCCAGGCCTTCGCTGCGTCTCTACCTGTCCGCCATCTTGTCGTCCTGTTTCAGGCCGGCTGAGCAGGCTGACAGGCGGATTCCTTCGCTTCTCAGCGTATTAAAGGCACTTTCCCGCTCTGACAGCCTGTTCCATTCTGCCACCTTATAGCTCCGGCTTCACACGTCTCTAGGCAGCCACTGCTTCCTGACAGACCACTGTCACTTCCTATCAGCGTCTGTATACTGCTCTCTCCCCCCCCCCACCCCCCAGCCCCCCAGCCCCAGCCCCCCACCCCACCGCACGCATCCCCACTTTCGAACCAGTGCAATTATTTTTTTTGACAAGCTATCCATCAGCTTTAACTTTAAAGCTGATGGATATTCATTGTTAAGACCCTTGCTTTTTTTTCCATGGGGCTTGCATGAGAGAATATGATATCAGACATTCAAGCTACCAAACCATGCAAATTTACTTTGTCCCCGGCTATACTTCCAATTTCACGTCCAATTTTTTAGTACATTATGCGTAGTTGTTGTGCTTAATACGATGTTGTCAAATCACATTAACGCTCACCCTCGCAAAGCGGGGGTCTTAAAAACAGGTTACAATTGGGCATTGTGCGAAGGCGAGAGGGTTCAGCCTGAACCAGAGGCTGAATCGTATTAAAATGATCTGTTCGGTTGTTACAGTTCTGAACGGTGTAATTTGGAGGCATTAGCACAGACACGTGAAAATGTCAGCGCTCCGGCTAACGACGACGAGAGCAAAAGGAATATATCTGTGAAAGTCAATAAAGCTCCTCTGCTGGTGACATGAATTTGATGGTAATCTGAGAAAATGAATACAGAACTGTCTCGTTTGAAAGGGGAATTTTCCCTTCCACCGAATCGTTTGGTGCACTTCCACTTGGCCTACATCTCGGTCCTTCGGCGAACATAATAAGGGCACGTCAGCGATCACTCCAAGCGTGTGCGCAACGCAATGCGTACGTTACGCCAGCCGAACGACAGCTTATTACTCCGACTGCAAATCGCATTTTGAGCAATAAGCATCCTTTGCAGTTTGCCTCTCTGTGCAGGCTGTGCTTGTTTGCGTTACAGTAATGCAGGCCGATTAGATTAACACGATGCAAGCATGCATATTGTACACCACCATCAAGGCTGCAGGATTTCTTTTATGCCGAATGCACCGCTATCTACACTGGAATTAGGTTGTGGGTATAGACTAATCATGCCATAGTGTTTACATTGTTAGAAAATTATGATGATAACCAGGAGTAGTCGAAACAATTAGACTGTCATTCATAAGCATCAATATTCAATGGATCTTATGAATCTTAAATATTTTTTTTCATGTTAACCTTTTAACATGCCCCCTGAAAAAAATATTATAATACAAAATGACTATATTATAATTATATTCATAATTAAATCATAACTTGACATGACTACATTTTTATTCACATAAAAATGCCGCAAAGCTTTAGTGACCATCTCAGCAGCATGAACAGCTGCCAAATGTTCATTTAGGTGAATGAGTTTGCAAAACTTTGAGCAGATTGCTTTCAAAAGGCTGCGTTCAACAAAAGGAAACATAATTAACAAGCTAATATCAGCATGTGTCTGGCTAAGTTAATGAATATCAAATTACACAGAAATGAGTATAAATCATCATTATCTTGAATTTTAATTAATCTGGCAATTAAACATGACAAATGCTATACACACCAAATCTTTAATTTATTCTTTCAAGTATGGAATAATTCATCTTTTTTCACTATTTCATAGCTAATTTCACATTATGTGTACTCCTAATTAACAAGGACAGGCAGGCATTTAAAACTGCGGATAATGTCTTTTGTTTACAGCAGGGTGCCCTCTATTTAAAATAATTTTTCAAGCTCTGTAGCGTGCTTGTGGATTTTTAATGACCTCTAATTCTAACTTTTTTTTTTGCCTGCAACATACTTTTCAGGGGGGAATGTTCTGGTATTAATAGCCTTTTCAGAGTCAAACACAGAGAAGACTAGTACCTTATGCCCAAGAGAACACAAATGGGATTTAATAGCTCTGTTCTTAATAGATTTCTGGGTGGCGATAATTATTGCTTTTAAAATTAAGAAACCCTCATGGCGTTTTGAGGAGATCTAAAGCAAACTCAGACTGTTATGAGGTAATGCCCCCTGTTACCAATCAAGCACTTCTCAGCACCTAAGACTGTAAAATGGTGAACAAAGCACTTCCCCTGAGGTTAAACACAATTCTGACAGGAACATGCTCAGTAACTAGCAAACTAGCTTTGACTTAATTCCTCACTGGAGAGAAGATAATATCAGGAGAATAGCAGGTGAAGGCCCACATAATCCCTTTTTTAAATGTTTCCTATCATATCACGAAACAAATGCAAAGAATTATTATGATGAGTAGAATAAAACAACATGGTCATCAGATCTGTAAATTGAGATTAGCTGCTGGATCATTTTCCAGCTATGGCTGCAGAGTGGCTCATCCTGCTAAGGAACTGTCACACTATGTGGATGGCCCTGGACTAGTATCCAAACTGACTGCAGGTGCCATTCTCTACGGGGTGATGTGTAATTGCCCATTGGACACATCACCCAGGGAGGGAGGGCCTAGATGACATCACAATTGGTCTCCGCAGGTCAGTCTGGCCCCTGATTGGTCAGGTCTGCAAGCTCAAGTTGCGCATGAAGCTTCGTCCTCCAACTGATTTATGTGCTAGCTCAACTCATGGATGGCTGTCTGAAAATGAGCAGTAGCTTAGCGTCACATGCTTGCCTGTGCTCTCCTGAATAAATAGCAGCAGTGACCGTGGCTGGTGAACACAACTAGACAATCCAAACTAGGGGGAAAATCATAAAAAAAGTTTAAATCTACAGCCTCAGAATGATTCATAGCTTTGATGCTTTTAACATCCCTGTTAATTGCTAATTGCAGCCTCACACGTAAGGCAGTAAAATATATCAAAATTATTTCCTGAAGTAATAAAAGCAGAACCATCCATTAGCTGTGTACAGCGTTAAAACTGACGTTGGGCCCAAGGTGCTGGTGTGGTGAGGGCCTTGTACAACTAAAGCACACTGTCATTTTATCCCTTGTTAAAGGCACAAAGACAGTTACGATATCGCGATTCCAGTGATTCAGCAATTTCACAACGATAGAGTATTGCAAGCTAAATGTTACCATTAATTTTCAGCACAGATTGTTGTGCTCTGAAAAGAACAAAGGAAGACCATAAGCCAAGAACCGCAGGCCATTTTGGAGGGAGGAGGGGCCCTTTTGATGGAGGGGGTGTGTAGCTTGCGTACACAGAAGACAGAACAGCTCTGGTTTAGACAGTAGCACATTTCCAGCGTGTACAACAGTGATCACAACGTGTTCCTGCTGTTTCGCCGGATGTGACATTTCCAAAGGCCAGCGCTGCCTGTAAACATTCACTCCCTAACCTGGCTTATGCACATCGATTCAGAGACTTACATCAGCTGCACTCACCTCACTACATTAACACTGTAATGCTGTGACCTGTTACAGAGCTGTCTCAAATAATAAAGCCCCAATAAACCTGCCTTTCATGCACTTAAGCACATTAAATATTACACTTGGCCTAGCATTAATCTGATTACTGATCCATCAAAATTGAGACCTGCTAAAAAAAAAAATTTGATTTATGAAAACAAATGAGTAATATAACCTTCAAATATGAAAAATAATCAACTCAGGTTTTTCTTTTTGCATGTAACCAATAATTATATTTTAGATACAACTATAACCTATAATTAAATTCTGTGGTTGAGTTCAGGAAGATTTAGGTTTTAATAAATCTTGTTAAACACTACATTTCTGTGGCCATCTCTCTGTGACTAAATTGTGAGAGCAATTAAATGTGTATCATATCCTCTCTTGTCACCAAGGTTATTCTTTCATTTAAAATAATGAAGTATTAAGCCAATCCTTAATAAACAATGTATTTTTCTAGACAGTGCTATACATTTGTTGTCTTACTTTAATGTAAATACTGACATCTCACTTTTATTGTGTGGTTGACATGTTTTTATATGAGCAGTTCTTATGTCATTAGTCAACAATCACCAATATCAAAATGTATGTTTTAGCCTTTAGCCTAGCTTAGCAAACCATCAAGCTAAGATACTAACGTTATTAAGCCTTGAGGGTCACAACTACTATGGACCACTAGTCTAACCACACCACCAGTCCAACCACACCACCAGTCCTACCACACCACCAATCCAACCAGACCACCAGTCCTACCAGACCGCTATTCAGTTGCGAAACTGAAAAATGAAATAAACCCAAATGTGCTGGAGAGGGGAAAAGGCATGGACTCTGTTTAGTATGACAGTGAGTAAAGGACAGTTGTGACCAGCAGGCGTGTGCACTGATGGATGTCAAACCTGTCTGTCACACTTTCCTAGCTTCCTCTTTGTCTCCTGTGCACTGCTGGAAAATGAATAAATGGCTCGCTCCGTCTGATCTCATATTTCTTAGTAAAAGGTTAGGATTTAGGCAGCAGTGTAGCACAGTGGGAAAGGAACTGGGCTTGTAACCGAAAGGTCACAGGTTCGATTCCCGGGTAGGACACTGCCGTTGTACCCTTGAGCAAGGTGCTAAACCTGAATCGCTTCAGTATATATCCAGCTGTATAAATGGATGTATAAATGTAAAAGTTGTGTAAGTTGCTCTGGATAAGAGCGTCTGCTAAATGCCTGTAATGTAATGTAATGATTTAGAAGGCAAGCCCCTGGTACACCTGTATGTGACTGGGAACTGAGAACAGGAGGTGCTGTTTTGACTTCGCTCAGATTTCTCATTTCCATGTGATGGAGATTTGGGGGGACAGGGGTGGGGACCTGGTCAGCCCCTCCAGAGAGAGAGAGAGAGATAAATTATATTGAAAATTAATACAGAGGGTGAAAATTTCCGTATGAGTTAATATTGAATTTGTACCACTTAATCATGGATCAGCTGTTGTACACCATTCCCCAGGGACCATATTCCACACAAAAAAGGGTCTTCAGTTCCTTTCAAGTAGATCTCAAATTTCTTCATTTTTTTATTTATTTTATTTTTTGTTTTTCGGAGGACAGAGCAATGATGTTTTGGGGTTAAAGAATATTTTTTTTAAACCCATACCATCTCCACAACATGCTAATTTTCTAACTTGCAACCGATCAAAACATAAATGTGTAGTTCTGACCACTGAAAACCACCGTTCATCAATTGCCTATGAGAGTTCTCCATCAGTCAGTCACATGGTATAATTTTGTTTTTCCTGGAAGTTATGAGACAGAACAGCATTAAAGTGCCAGCATATGGTTATCAATGACCCAGATGGTTTCAGCATGTCTGGAGACTGACAACGGTACTCCTCCGCCATCAAGCCACAGCAATTAACAATCATCAAGTAAGTGTTAATTAGGTATAATGAAACAATCTCTACTGTCTGAGCCTACTATTTGCCACTTACTAGTAATTATAAACACTAAGTACTCGGTGTAGTCTCCCCGCTCAGCGGACGGCTTGTTTTGTCTACAATTTGGCAGATTTAGACCCGGAAGCTCATAATGTGCCAGGCTGCCGCAGCTGCTGGAGCGAACAAAGGAACGCGAGACCCTCAGTGGCGGTATTTCAGCGTCTGTCCTGCCGCTGATTGGATGGTTAATTAATTAATTAAAGTGACCCCTGACTGGAAGCAGGCACCCGCTGCACCTGGACACCTAAACACCGCGGTAATTAAAGTCATAAATTCATATTGGAGAGCCTCAGACTGAATAACATCATGTGCATCTGTGGGCAGGACCCGCGTTCTGTTTTATTAAACTCCGCGCCAGCTTTGGCGAATGCTAAATTGAATATGTATTGCTTCATTAAGTCCATTTTAGAGCCATTGCAAGGATATCTGGGTAGTTTGCATGTTAAATAAATCTCAGTTGAACAACCCAAATCAATCGTGGTTGGATCCAAAGCCGTCCGTTTTTCCTGAGGCAAACTCAATACTGATATTATTGCTGAAATAAATCTCCTTAGCGTACAACTTATCGTCACAGGAAAGTAAATACTTCATGTTTAGTGAATCATTTTTGCCTTTGTTTCTGGAAATTATAACGGTAATCTTCACTCTGATATCCATCCATCCATCCATTATCTATACCCGCTTACCATGGGCAGGGTCGCGGGGGGTGCTGGAGCCTATCCCAGAATGCATTGGGCGAGAGGCAGGAATACACCTTGGACAGGCCGCCAATCCATGGCAGGGCCTCACTCTGATATGTAGTCATTTGAATGCTACATAATACATATTACAACAGTCTTACTGTTATGCCCATTTCTCCTTTCTGGATGAAATAACAAACGAGTGAAGATCTAAGCGCACAGTACAAACTCCCAGCAGCAGTGAGCTGCCAAGTGGCCCTTACATGTGAAGTGGAATGCTGGCCCACCCCTTCAGCCCCGTGAGTGACCGGTATTTTGTCGGTTGACAGTGGAAAGACCGCATTCACAAAGTCCTGCTAACCATTAAGCTTTGAGTGCGAGCGAAAGAACTGTGAAATGAGCATGTATGGCCTCCCTGAGCAAAATAACACCTTAAATGAGGGAGAACACACAATTCCAATAAATGTTGACGCAGGAAAATTGTGCCAAATCTGTGATGTCATTTTGATCCCACAACATGAACTGTAGCAATAAACAGGCATAAACACACTGCTCAGGAAAAGAAAATATATATATATATATTTAAATGTCATATTCATCCACATTGCAATGGGAGCCAACATTAATTTAATCATTTATTTAATTGTTTGGGGAAGGGGGGTTGTTCTCAGCATACATAGTACAACTCTGATGGAGATATGTTCAGATACTGCGTCAAGACCTGTTATGAAATAAGGTTAATTAAACAGTCCGTGTCCATAAATCATGGCTTTGAATAACTCAAAGGAGACATATGAAATGAACATTCACCTGCAGACTGAAGATGACTTGCGTCTGAGAGAGAGACGTGCTTTTCCTCTTTAAATTGCAGAGTAATTGTGCGCACCCCCCCCCCCCCCCCCAGGCCCAGGCCCCCATGTATACCTCTACAGCAGTCTTTACCGCACGTCAGTTTTCAAGTAGAAATTCAGCGCAGGTAACCCAGAGCGAGCTGAGAGAAATGAGATAAATCTCCGTTTCATCTCCGAATTTCTGAGGCAGAGATTATCTACTGACACACGTGAAAAGTGTGCTTTCATATTTACACAGCAAGAACGTTCACTGTTGAGCCAACTCTCAGTGTACTTTAACACTGACAGAGTACACACTGAGAGTGCTGGGCTGATACAGGCACTGTTAGGGTTGCTTTGAAGCAATTTAAAAAACAAAAAAACTTTTAAAATCACACTGCATTCTACTAAATGGAATCTAATGGGGGAAGGGGGAGCCCTCTATAACAATCCTGCTCTTTTAATGAACCACAACAGGCCGAGCCAAGGCTGACATTTCAACTCTTTTTCTGCTTACTAAGTTTTCATTGGAGATTTCATTCATCTCACTTTTTAATATATGGGGTCATTTCAATGTGTTTTTTTGACATTAAACATTTAAAGATTTATTGCTGGAATATAAAACATAAAAAGCAAAAAATAAGTACTGTATCGTTATAGTGCTCTGACAAAAGTGGTTAGTAATAGCTGTTTATGGTTCATTCTCTTCTTATCCAGTACATGCATTATAGCACGTTCATAGCATAACAGAACAAGCCCCATTCAGTAGGAAACGTTGCTTCACACGTCTTAAAGCTCTCAATAGGCTATTAGTACCTCTGTCATGCTAATGCCGATTTTCAGAGACTTGCCTTTGGAGCGCAGATCAAACGGATCGGAGACGAGGGTGTGGGCGTGTCAGCATGACGGGATTCGCCGGGGAAGACAGCTGCCAGCCGAGCCTCACCCACCGCTCCTCTGTCACAGTATTAATCGCCGGCGATGTGAAGTCTAAAAGGATCGCGCCAGGAAATAGAGATACCAGCGACGTGAGCTCCGGAGCGCCCTGACGGGACTCCATCACAGGAGGGGATGCTTATTGACAGCACGGGAAGGTGAGAAGGAGAGATGGAGGGAGAGAGAGATGGAGAGAGAGAGAGAGAGGGAGACAGGAGGGAGAGAGAGATGTCTGTCCTGGAGTCTGTCACCTTGGCACAGATGCAATGTCACGGCGGCCCACACCATCATTCTTCGGCCGGTGGAGAGCATTATTTAAAAGCCAAACAAACACCGAAGGCCTGAAGGTCACCGCAAGGACAGGCATCCAGCCCCTCGTCTTAACTCACCAGCGTCCGGGTTCAAAATGGCCCCATCTCGTCTGCCCTCCCAACAAATCCATCTTCAGCGTCCGCCCCCCGCCTCCGCCCGCACCCCCCCCCCCCCCCCCCAAAACCCTCCACCCACCCCCCTCGACAAGAGCACTGCCCAGCCCCACGGCAGATTTACCGACAGGGCTCACCACCGACAGGGCTCCCCACCGACAGGGCTCCCCATCGACAGGGCTCACCACCGACAGGCCTCACCACCGACAGGGCTCACCACCGACAGGCCTCACCACCGACAGGCCTCACCACCGACAGGCCTCACCACCGACAGGGCCCCCCACCGACAGGCCTCACCACCGACAGGCCTCCCCACCGACAGGGCTCCCCACCGACAGGCCTCACCACCGACAGGGCTCCCCACCGACAGGCCTCCCCACCGACAGGCCTCACCACCGACAGGCCTCACCACCGACAGGCCTCACCACCGACAGGCCTCACCACCGACAGGGCTCCCCACCGACAGGCCTCCCCACCGACAGGCCTCACCACCGACAGGCCTCACCACCGACAGGGCTCCCCACCGACAGGCCTCACCACCGACAGGCCTCACCACCGACAGGCCTCACCACCGACAGGGCTCCCCACCGACAGGGCTCACCACCGACAGGCCTCACCACCGACAGGGCTCCCCACCGACAGGGCTCCCCACCGACAGGGCTCCCCACCGGGGCCTGTGCCGAGATTTATGCCCCTCGCTTGTCAGCTTTCTTTTCAAGAAAGTGCACATTGAATTAATTTTAACTGCATCTTAATGTTAAATATCCTGGAAACACTAAATTTCATGGTAGGTGATGCTCACGACTCTATGGACGTATATTAAGTTCCTGGGCAACATTCTCAAATTTTTTATGGCGGAAGGTTATAATTTAATAAGCGGCAGCTCATAACTGCTTCTTCTTTCCCATTAATTACCGATACTTTATGCCGGAGTGTCCTGGTCATTATTACATGCCTCAAAAGTTGAAGTAATTTAATTTCATTGTTTTTATTACTTAATTATATTTAAGCAAAAAAGGTGAAAATATATGGTCTCATTATCAAAGTGGAAATAGCCCCTTCCTTACCACTGCAGCATTTAAAACTAAAGTTTACAGAAGCCATCTTCAGCATGATTACATATCAGTTTAATTTGTCATTACAAATCACCATCATTTGTCGTATTCACTTGAATATGGTCTATGAACAATATAACCAGATAACGGAAGACCATTTATTAACTCTTTGAGTGCCTGACTATCAGGAACACGTTTCCACATGAGATACCGTTGTTTTCATGAGCTACAACAGGGGCCCATACTTTCAGGCCACATACAAGAAGTTACATCAGCCTAATCAATAGCGCTGGCCCATCAGCCAGCGAGTGCCAGAGTCAAATGACCTTGTTTAATGATGGTAAAAGAGGCCCTGGAGGTCCGGCTGATATCATACACTTCACACCCTGGATTGATTCAGTGCCACGGTGGTCCGTGTTGAATGTGTTTATCGAGGGGTTGGCTGGTTTACTGTAAGTGCCCCGGCCGACTCCTCAATAGTGAAGGCCTTGATTTGTTATTTGTCCTACGGCAGGGTTACGGCTTTAGTGCACCGTGAATCAAACCCCGGGTGCTTTTGTTTCCCAATCAGCCAATGGAAATTGATCATACAGCAGTGCACTCTTCAGACAGACGACTCAGAGACATGGGGACAGAGGAGCAACTTTCCAGAGGTTAAATTTAAGGGGCGTAAATTTGGCAGCTCCCACCATATTACAAAACCGAAAGATGAACCAAAAAACAAATCCTAACAGCGGCTTTAATCCTGGTGTCGGACTTCTGGTGTCAAACTTGGACTGATATCCCTGGGTTCAAAGAAAAATAAAAGTTCAAGGAGGGCTGAATCTTATTTACCCAGGAATACAGGCTACACGACACACTTGAGTATGTGTACACTAAAAGGCCACACACAGTCACGTCCAGAAAATGTATCAGCTCCTTGTAAGCTCTTGCTTTAAGGGGGAAGTATTAAAAAGCACAGTTAAAAGACCGCGTTCTGTTCCAGGGAACAGATTATATAAATCATGATCACGACCATAAACATGTAAATTTCGATCAATAAGTACTTGCCTTTTTTCCCCCTCACTAACAGCTGCAATAAAGCCTCACAGAGCACAACCAGCCATAAAAGTATGTAAAATAAATTAGGAGAACATAATGAGGGAACCCAACATTCCTCCCATAAATATAACATAACGACACCGCTAAAATGCCAGAGAATCTAATAAATCAATATGTTAGGACACAGCTTCCTTTATGCCCAAGATGGGCTGTGTGTTAAATTATATATTTTGCACATAACTTATTTTGAGCAGCGGGTAGACTTAAAATGGTCCAGTGAAACGCAGGTTTCACACACACACAGCGTTTAATGTACTTTTCACCAATTCATCTTTGTGTCTTCATAGTCCAAGTTTGGGTTCAAAAAAAAAAAAAAAGAAAAAGAATATTTTAAAAAATTAACAGGCAATATTAAGATAGACATGCCAACATTTGGGGCAGAACTGAGATAAAATAAACCGGGATCTCTGTATCCTGTAAATACACATTAAGTTGAGCTTTAAAATCGTTGTGCTGGTCAAAGCTAGGCATTGCTTGTGTGAATTCAATTCACCGGTGGAAAGCTACTGGAAGCAAACTGACTAAGCACAAACATGATTGGGCATTTTTATTTACTGTAACGAGCCAGATATGAATAATCTGTGGCAGCTTCCTGGCAAAATTCCTGAGGCAAACTTCCTGCTTCATGCAGAGTCATGCTTTAAGACGGTGGAAGTTTTATCCCACAATGCATTGGTTCTCCCGAAAAAACCGACATGAATAAGTTAAAAAATGTTTACACCCAAAATCTGAACAACAATCCTTTGGTTCCGTTCACAAAGCTGAAGATCTCGGTCTTTCCTGTGTGTTACTGTAAATACCTGCTATACCGTATTAGGTACAGTACACTCCAGCCACGTGAGAGTGAATTCATCACTTTGTCTACATCACAATGAGTGCATATTAAGAATGATCACGAGGATAAATTACTTGACCCAATAACAATTCATCAAATCAAGTAAAACAAACGAACCGCCCACACACATCACATGGGATTGCCATTATCGCGATACAGTGCGAGCCTTCTGTGTTTACTCAGAGCCAGTATGGATGAGCCAATAAGGAACGAGCCTTTCTGTGACTGATCTCTCAGTACCGTTCTCTCTGAAAACCCAGGGGTAGCCTCTGAACGCCTCCAGCCTTTGAAAACAGCCTTTGGTCGTGATGGTTCAGTTCTACAGTTGGGCCCGTTCCAACACTTGCAAGTCAACAGCCCAGAGATACGAGATATTTTTAAGCACCATGTAACAGACCCAGTTTGGGCTGGCAGACTCAATGATCTTTGAGACAGAATAACACTGCCAGTGCAAGGCATAAGCCCTTCTCTGAAATAACTTCTGAAGGAACAAAAGAACACTGATCTATATACTGCACATCCTTATAATAGCCCTTACCTTCAACACATTAGTAGCTGGCTTTAATTCAGCATCCACTGACTTAAAAAAAAAAAAAATGTAAATGCATTTCCAGTACAGCAGTACAGTCTGTGATAAATCAAAGCACAATGTTCATGCAATCACATCTCTGCAATTACAATCACAGTTGCATTGGGAGACCATTACACACTCCTGGAACAGTACATAAAATATTTAATGAATTTAACCTGCCTTCAATACAGCGAGCTCACCGTTCAGAAGCACCGTTTCGGCTGATGCTATTGGCTGACTGAAACAGTTTAAAGATGGTTAACAGGCCAAAGTGGCAGAAAATCACCCACTGGTGTGCAGGCACAGCTCCAACAATGGTTGTCAAATCAAAATTTTGATGGAACTGAATGGCAAATGCCACAAATCAAATTCCAGACACAGGAATGATTCCAACAAATGCATGTTTAAAAAAAAAAAAAAAAAATCAAATATCAAATCGTATTAAGAAGGAACTCTGTCAAACGGGTTAGAAATGTACCCTATCACACATCTCTGACCCTGCCTGGTACTATACCTATCAGAACTGCCTCCGAAGGTGGGTTATTTAAGAAACAATTAGGAGCGTATACAAAGCAATTTGCAGCCAGTCTCGCTCCTCCAGCGAACCGACTGAAGTGCCTTTCAGTGCTGATTTATAACTCTGTCCCCTTCAGAAGGCAACATAATTAATAGGAGCACGGACTTCTAATTTCAGTGACTTCCACAGCAAGCAGATCTCGTTTGATTTATGACGGCCGGGGAGTTTGCATTTTATCAGTTCATTCCCTCATTATTTATGCTGATGACCAATTTCAATGGGTCGCTATCACCTAACTCACTACTAATCAAAGAGAATTAGGGTTCACTGCATTATTTAGAAGCCGCTAATTTATCTTCAGAACAAGGAGAAGGAATGGCTGCGGCACACTGGAAATAATTCAGTTTAAAACCCGCGGCCGCCGCTAAGAGAGACTTAGAGCCGCTCGCTGATTCAGTGTTTAGCCGACTGCAAATGCACACTGCGTGACCTGCACATCAGGTTCACTAAACCCAAGGTCCATTTTAACTCAAGGTGACACAACAGCATCATTTCTATGATTTAATCTAAATTACAGTTCATCACCGTGATGGGAAATTAATTCTTGAACCCAAAGGTGTATGGATTGTGCGGTATATGAAATACACAGATTAGATTTCCCATTAATATGCACATATTTGGAAACTGTATGAGGTATAACTCAATGTGCAACCACTTTGCTTTTTTTGGTTGTTCAGACAGAGACACCATCTATCAGCACAGTCTATTATTGAATATAAGAGAAAGTTAAGGTCAAATCTCAATATTTTCACAGTAATAAAATGCTTCATCAGGACACATTTTCGCTTGAGCCATCTCATTTCCGTGCCATCACAAAGAAGGAAAAATAGGAAACTAAAACACCCGGGAGTGACATCATTTAGAATGTGAGCTTTGAAGTGTGTACTCACTGTTAGGAGAATGCAGGGAATGAGAACTGTGAACCTACATGCAAATCTCTCCAAGCGTTACAGTACATTGGCACTTTTCTGATGATTTAGATGATACAGATGGCCGTAGCAGTCAGTTAAAGGCATTTAATGCATACTTGCACGGTTTCCTTTCTTAAGAATGAGGAATGTATGTAATTCTTGAGTTTTAGGGGGTTGGGCTGTGAGAGTAACCCGTGATTTATACCCACAAACTCCTCCCCACTGTCTTTATGCAGGACTTCTGAATGAATAAATGCAGTGAAGGTTTGTCTTTACTATCCTTAAGAGAGTATTCTGGAAACCTGTTCCACAGCAACAGTTCTGAAAACCTACTTAATGTACGTTGTATAATTTTATTTGTCCCCAGAGCTTAATAACATTACACTGCAATAATGTGCATTATAAAAACAATAAGAAAATCACTCCAACCCACAAGATTGAGTAGAAACACTAATCTGCGCCAGAAATGTCCGTTTGCATTAGGTGTACAGCACACATGACCACCATTTATGACTGGAAGCAAACTTGTTATTGACTATGTGGTGAAAGGAAAGTATAAAATCACATTCTAAAGCTGAAAGACAATAGGCTCTATTTTGAGGAGGCAAGCTGACAATGTCAATGGACTCAAAGCAGAGGGTTGACAAAGTAATGATGTTTTGGACTCATGCAGACACAAAATAATTACAGCTCACTGAAGCTGCTATTTCCATTCTGCCTCTTCACAGGATTTGTAGGGAGTGGTGGGCAGGGACAGGACTATAGAGAAAGCATGGTGCAGTCGTATTACACTAGTAGTACAGGACCACTGTTTACTGAACTACATCCTAAGTATAAAAACTCTTCCTCGATTCTCACTGGATTCATTATCCATTTGCGGAACCTTGTTTCAGAAGAGCAGAAAAGACCACTTGTCAATCATTAGTGACATTTAGCACTTCAGCACGTTCATCTGACCAACAGCCTTGAACCTAGGACAGACTTCCTGTTCACTAGGAGAGAGTTCCTGTTCACGAGCACAGACTTCCTGTTCACTAGGACAAACTTCCTGTTCACTAGAACAGACTTCCTTTTCACTGAAGCATAGATCCCCTCACCACTGAGTTTCTGTATTCTTTATTTCAGCACTGACCTCCCCAATCCCCTGCTTCTGATCTCAAAGCAAACCTCTGACTTAGACCCGGGAACAAAACCAGGCCTTTGTGATGAGACTCCTCATAACTAAACCAGTGTCTAGCAAACTACGGGACTCATGAATACCCATTAGTCATTCAACTAATTCCCATCACCGCTGATCAATCATGCAATCACATCTGTGTGTTGATGCAGTCAGAGATCTGTGATGGTGTGGAATATTACTAAACAGCCAGGTTGTTGCTGAAAGACTCTCGGTGTGCTGCTTAAGGCTGATAGCTTCACCCATGGAAGGCAGGGTTCACATGTCTAAGAGCCCCCCTCTCATTTCTCAAACTGACAGAGACGTTCCAGTCAGGAAAAAGGGCCTAAAAGCAGAATCACCCAGCCCAAATCGAAAGAAAACAATCTGGATTCAAAAATCAATAAAAATATGTATATAGTAGTAAATTCAGTGCTATTTAATAATAAATACGATGTGTAAGCTCTCCGGGGACTTGTATTTATTTATCACGCACTCAGACACCACCCCGGCCCTGTTTTATTGTAGAGAAAATGAAAAGTGCCGGCGTGGTGACTTCACCAACAGGTGGTAATCAGATGATCACACCGCGTCCCCCCCGCCCGGTTTCCTGCTCGCGTTCACGGCGCGGCGCCTCACGTTCGAGCGCGAGAGAGGCCGAGGCCAAGGCTGAGGCTAAGGGCCCCTGACACATTTTTATTGATCTGCATAGGTTGCGCGCGCGTAATCGTGTTTGTAGGGAAATTGTGGCGGGGACAGATTGGAGCCGGGAGGGCTGGGAGGGGGAGAAGATTGCGGTGTTGAGGAGGGAGGGCGACGCGGCGCGGGGCCGGCTAACAGAGACGCAGAGCGCCCGCTGGAACCGCGCCGCCTCCATTATGATTTATGGCCCGCGCGATTCTTCAGGGCTTCCACATTATTCTTAGTAAATCTTTTCTGCATTGTGTATAAAACAGGGCCGCGCTGGGCGAGATGGAGTCTGGAGAACGAGCCGGCGCCAGTTAGCGCCAGCGCGGCGCGGCTAACGCTCAAACACCTCCGTGATTCCACAAATAAATCTTCAGGTTTTTTTTTTTTTTTTTTTTTTTTTTAAACTGTCCAATACGAAGCCCACATTGCCACAGACACGTCGTGTGAAAATTTGCCCCATCTTCTCGTGAAGGTATACTCTTTTAGGTATTTTTAATTGTAACAGATATGAGTCTGGCCTCATAAAGCATACAACCAGAGAGCACGCACCAAACAAGAACAAAGTTGTCAATGAATAATATACACGGGGAGACGTGTACAAATAGCTGAGGGATCGAGGTCATAAACATCTCCACCTTGCTCATAATGCATAATCCATACACACAACAGCCCTCCTTAATTACCGAACAGACAGATGGATGCGGGAGTTCAGCATGTTGTTATTTTAGAAATCCTTCAGTGCTCCTCTTGTGCACCTTTTAAAAAAAAATGCCCCCCCCCCCCCCCCCCCCGTAAAGTCATTTGTTCAGTAACCCTACCTTCTGTGTGCCTCACTTCCTCTTATTAAATTTACCAACAAAAAAAAAGAAAAAGAAAAAAAAAAAAGATCACCTTCAAGTTTATTAATGATGGGCTTCGGGATGAAAGATGCCTTCAAAAATTCACAACATCTGTTTGCTGGGCCCCGTCCTCCGCGCGCTACACCTATCTCTCATGGTTAATGATGCTCATCCACTCTGCAAGTTTTACGGACAAATGTGTGCGGAGACGCATCCATCATTCTGAACGAGCAGTCCTGATGAAGCATCCGCAAGCTTGCCCCCCCCCCCCCGCCCCCGCCCCCCCGCCTTTAACTTTAACCAATGCCAACCCGGGCCGCACAAATATCCTCGTATCTTATAAATCTACTCTCCAAATAAATAAATAAATAAAAGGGTGAAATGTGGGCAGCTTGAATTTCCACCTCTCTCTGGGCTGAGGACACCCAGCCAATAACATCTTATTTTGGGTGCTCAAAATTCCAGCGAGAGCGGCGCACCTGCTAAAACATTAATGCCGCTACGGCTTCTGCGGGGCTGTATCATATTCATCTGCCCTCCGAGCCATTTGGTGATGGGCGTTATCCAGAGACTGACTTTTACATGCGAAGCTTTTTCCACTCAGTGACTACATATTCCCTCAAGATCAACATATTTTATGTGCAATTACCAAAAAATGTTGACTTGAGTAAACGTAGCGATAGACAAATAATATAGGTTTATGTTTCATAAATCTCAGTTTTACTTAGAAGCAATGTGAATCACTGTAATTATAAACGATATACAAACCATGCTTTTAAACCAGCTAGTGATCATCAGGGAATGCTGAATAATATGGAACACTCATACATGTACCTACAAGCATAGCCTATACATTGTGTAAATTCTGTCTTTTGGATGGAAAATAGGCTGGATTTCTTTAAAAAATACACGACTGCTTTTACAATTTGTCTTTTCTTTGTTCAAGAACAAAGGGTGAGAACACTTCCTGTAAGCCTGACTCATGTGCGTAGCAAGGTACTCCCTTCACAGGCCCAGGGGAGTGTTTACAGTGAAGAGACAATGGGAGAGCAGTGCTCGGCTGAACTGAGTAAGGTAGATAAATAGCAACAAACCTGCTGCTAAATGTTTAAATGAGACCCAGAGCACCCCAGGGGTTTTGAGCCCAATGCTCGAGCCCGGCTGCCATCAAGCATAAGCAAATATTCATTTATATTTCATTCAAATTAAGTGTTCACGTCAAAAGTTGAATTGATTATTTTTATTAATTTTTTTTTATCCCGCCTATTACTTGATCCCATCTGCAAAACAAATCACTTTTCATTCAGCTCTATATCCGGAGCGAACGTGGTGCTTTGGTGCGCACGTGCGAACGCGACGTTCCCGTTCTGTTCTGGCCCCGGGCCAGGAGAACGGCCCAGACGTGGCAGCCAAAATACGTGCCTCATATAACATATAATACACAATAGGAAATAGTTTAACTACATTAAAAGTAGTGACATTAAGAAATAACTGAAATAATACTCAAGGAAGCCATCACATCCGGAGTACTGCAAAAGCAGCGGTCTGCTCCTTCGCAAAAAAAAAATAACACCACATGCTGGTTAACTCCAGGGCATGCCTTACTGAGTGCCATTTTCCATTGTAAAATTTTTAATACTGTACATTTAGGAGTATGCATAAGCATCGGATATTAGATATCATTCGACACACAAACAGATTTCCTTTACTTGAGCTTTTGACTTTGTAGCCACTGCCAGTGTACTCTGCAGCCAAGGGTAAGATAAACAACAGAATAAAAACAAAACATTTCAACAACGAATGACATCAGTCACAGGATTAGACAACATCTGGTTCATTGCACAAGTACACTGATTGGATTGGTAAATTATACTGACAAGCTTAGTTTTCTAATATATACTTTGATCATGAGAAGTCATAACATGTTGGAAATGCCCTGTTCGAGGGATTATTATTTGTAATGCAAGAGCACACTCACACATGCACACACATTGTCCAGAGGAAGCATGGGGCTTTGAACAAACTGCTTGCCTCTTTATATTTCTGTTGCATGAGTGTATTTGAGTTTGACTGCACACAGTTATGATGGCTCACCGAATCAGTCATTCCTTGGCTGTGAACACAGATACAGTTTGGAGACTTGCCCCTTGCTAAAACTGTCGATGAGACTTTCCAGACACCCTACAGTACCACCCACCTACGTCTACAAACTGGTAAAAGCCTTTACTCTTGAACATACAGAATTTATACACTAAATTTAAATGGAAAAAGTGAACACATATTTTTGAAAACAAATGTTCTCATTTTATTTATGGCAGTGAGCTATATTTAGGACACTGAGATACATGGGGACCCATCTAATATCGCTGTTATTTCATAACATGATCCATTATCCGTTACAGAGGTCCCATAATTGCATTCTAGTCTTGGCAGCAAGATAACAAACGTGAAACATCGATCAAATCGGTCAGTGTGGCCTGCAAACATTCTTAAGCGCCAAAGAAAGGAACTGTTGGCTCATTTAATGTTCTGCCTTTCCACCGACGCTCCGGCCAAAGCAACCGGCCTTGTGAGTTACAGCACACACCTCTACCGGGAGGAGAAAGAACAACAACAAAATGCTCGGATCGCTTATTATCTCCGAAACGGAACTGGACGCGACGGTGCTACCGCAGCCGAGAAGGTATCACGAGCCGCCCTACCCGGCTCCGCCTGCCGGATCTCCTCAGCCTCCCCCCCCCCCCCCCCCCCCCCCCCCCCCGTGAGTCAGACAGCAGCGCGAGCTCGCGACGCAGTCTGACGCGCACACGGCTCGCGCGGAGCTCCGATCTTTATGCATTCCGACGGCTGCCGTATTCCCCGCAGCCCGCTTCACTCTTCATAACCCCTGGCATTTCACGCACGCTGAAGTGGAGCGTTCTATAAGTAACACCTTCCCGCTTTCACGCCTGTTGTCGCTCGGCGAAAAAAACGCTTCAGGGAGCGATTGTATTATAAACATATATTTTCCTCAGGTGCGAGTCGGAACAATGGGAGTGAAATATTGCTGGACTGTAATAATGGGTCATGAATACTCGGTAGATTAATGTTACACATTACTAGAAACAGAGATAAATAGGGTCACATTGTAACTCTGTTTGTTAGAAAAATTACACCTGTTCAAATGTTATGAACCTGCAAATGCTATTCTGAAGGTTAAATTGTATATTAGTCTAAAACAAATTGAGACAGAGCAAACCGCTGGCAGTAAAACATTATTTAATGTCCTTGCAGGCAGTGTTACTATAGGGTGGGATTAAGATGCAATAAACCTCGCTGAAATGTAAGAAAAATGGCCCCTCTAAACAATACAGCAGAGAATGAATTGCTCGGTAGCACATAGTTTCAGAACTCCACGAGAGAGACATAAATTAAATATGCAGAGACATCTGGAACGCTTTACTTTCCACAGGGCTATTTTTCTTATTTACAGTCGTCTTCTTTCGTATATGAATACGTGCCACACAGATAGGGCTCGATACGTTATTGCGAGTCGGACATGAAATACGTTTCGATTAGCAGAACGCCAGATGAGGCAGTTCCCCGAGAAACATAAACAGGGGTGCTGAAAATGCTGGTGTGCGCTTTCATCCAAATACTTCATTAGGCCTTCAAGTCGGAATGGATGAAGACCCTTCGCCTCGGTCATCCATCTTATCTCTCTTTTTCTGCTCACTGTATATTCTTTATATACAGGGTACGATCGTTTATATTTTGGAACAATACAGTTCTTTTGACCTGATTTCACTTAGAAGGATATCAGACTATGGAGGTGAGTAAAATATTGTTGGTTGCCTTGGGTCTAAAATCATACCCAAAATAACCCAAAAGTATTTATTTGCACCGTGCCCAGTAACAGACTGCTTGTTTTGTCTTTTGGTCAGTAACCACACCCAAATGTGCCCATTATTATTTGAAAACACAATAAATGCATAATAACGCAAGGCTCAGTGGTGCATCCTGTGGTTTGGAATTAAACATGGACCATGCCGGTTACAAACTAGTGGCCCTAAAGCTCAACAATACGGCTGGCTGCAGCATTGAGCAGAGAGCAAGCTCATTGGCCACTAAATCCAAACATTCCTCCAATCCTGCAGAAGGTGGGTTAGTGGGTTTCAGACTGGAAAAGAAGCCGCAGGCTGCACACATGTTTCAGAGTAACACGAATGTGTGAGTCTGTCCCTGTGGGCAATTTCATTTCATAAACAAAATGGCCATTTTTATTCGACTTACCTCACACTTTCTTGATTGACCTCAAGTCCACTGGCCATCTGGACTGAAAAGCTCACGGATACCTGAACTGTAGTTTACATGTGGGTATCAGCATGGTCAGTTAACTTCTACATGCTATAGTGGACTGAGTAAACAGTACAGGAATAGAAACAGAGCAAATAATGAAGCGTTTCTGTAAAGCACACGCTCTCTCCCCTCAAACCCACTCTGTTTCAACAGCTTTAATTCCACCAGTGATCACAGAATAACATTCCATTTGTAACAGAGAAAAATATAGGACAGTGGGTCCACTCTAAGCCTAGTGTTTTTCTTTTAAACCAGTTCCACTCTTTTCTTTAAACTTATGAAACATTAAAATCAAACATGATATTAGCTGCACTGTGTCTAAATCACCCCTTTCCCACAAAACAGCAGAAAAAAAACAATAAATCTCGCAAAAACCGCAATTCATCCGATAAACAAATCACATAACGGCTTCCAGAAATATAAATGTTTATATCTCACAGCATATGTGGAACTCCCCGAATGGTACAAAACCATATTTCACGGAATCTCTTTATGGAGATGGATGGTTTCCTTAATGCTAAGAATCCGCGGATTTACACAGGTTACAGCGCATAATGACTCACACTGGAGAATCTCTCATCTCTGACATTTTCCTGGAGAGGAAAACTCATCATCCAGACCCCTTCAGCCTTAGAAATACCAAGGAGATGATAAAATATCATCTGGCTTTCTAATCCTGTATTGATTTGTTTACGTCCCCCTTATTGGGACTAATGGCACCGGCCACACAGACAGGAGGAGGAGGAGAGCGGATCTGAAGTGGTCTGGGCTGGAAGTCTTTCTGCAGCGGGAGTATTGACCTCCGCGCATCGACTCTGCGGTCTGAAACCTCTGCAGAACAGCTGACATTCTGTCCAGAGTCCAGACATCACGGAGGCGTCAGGAAACCAGGCCTCCTCTCACGCTGACGCTCAATGAACTCCGAGAGGACTTCGGCCTGCCTGACAGAGCTGGGGGCGCTATGGGTTGGGGGGGGGGGGGGGAGGTAAGGTGCGTGGCAGGGACACTAAATGAAACCGATGTGTGGGGGTCACAGGTAGGATAAATAGCTATGCTGTTTTTTTACAGTGCTTCTGCACAGTTACATGCTACGCTGCCAAAATGACTGGTTTTGTTCCTCTTTGAGTCCAAATTATAATGATAATTACCCTAATTTGTGGTTGTCGTTACTCAGTAAAGTAAGAATTTGCAGACGCACAATGCCACGTGACATTTAGCAACAGAAATAATCCTCGGGATTTGAAAGGAAGTGAGTCTTTGTACGGTATAATTGAAGGACCAGGCAAAGCTTGATTATCCTGATTAGCAAAGTACTGTTTGTATTAGACTTGGGGGGGACTGCTGAGTGGTGCAACCGGTACAAACACTCTGAAACTGAACCCTGAGTATCGTGTGACAAATATGACAATACGAATCCTCGAAGGCAGAACTCTGGTCCGGCACCCACAGACTATCAGCTGTCATCTGTTAGATGTTTTCCATTTGTACAAATGTGCAGGCACAATTAGCAATTCCAGATTGGGTGGGGAAAAAATATTAAAAATAAAATATATATATATATATATATATATATATATATATATATATATATATAAATGAATACAAACAAAATAAAATCTCCCAAGGGGGAAAAAAAAGCCTAAGGAAAATGTACAGACCCAGAGGAAGGTCACCCCGCACATTTTTATTGGATGCCCTTTTCTGTATTTGATAGGTTAATGAATAGGAGGATAGCCAATGGGAATGAAGGGGCGGGCCAAAGCATCTCTAGGGGGGAACCAGTCAAAATCAAAACCCTGGTTAGGAGATCAATGGCTGCTAAGAAAAACCTCAAATAGAAACATTGCAATCTTAAAGCTCGCATAAATTCCTCACTTATAAGGGAATGCTTTCATCAGAGCCAAGTACAATGGCATTAACCATTTTAGAAATGCACTTAGAATTGAACAGAAGCAGTTGGATTTCAATTGACGTTCGGTCGGTAGTAGTTTAAAAGTACTTTCACTCTGACGATTTGAGCATTTTCTGTAAAAATGATGCTCTGTTTATTGAATAATGATGACTTATTTAAACAAGCAAGTTACTTCAAAGCATTTCCTCTCAATTTGCTGCAGATGTAAAGAGAGACTGATCAGAAAGAATCAAAGACCAACAAGATGAAAAAAAATACTTTTTTTGTGAACAGTTGCAGTAAAATGTGTAGAATATTAAATTCAACAAGTCACTTGAAATTTACCGTGAGTATGAATCCATTCAAGGCAGTTTATGCATTGGCCAAATAACATACGTCATTTCAAAGTAAAAGACGTAGGTGGGGATATTTATTAGCTAACAGCTGGCTGAATGAAATGTGAAGGATAAATCAGAGAAAGCACATTACTCCAATTTTCCCCAGCCCATGTAACAACTGAGTACACAGACACCCAGAGGCCCTGGGGGCTACAAGTACAGGACTGCTATGTGAAACATTTATCATTTATTTATGCGTATTTGATGTAGTGATATGTAGAAACCTCTGCTGAATTTTAATGGGCCTAAGAGCAAAAAAATAGTTAAATGGCTGCTTTTTTTTTTTTTTTGCTTTCTGAGGAATACATGTATTTATTACAAATGCCTATAAAGAAGTTCTAAAATGCATACTCCGCTGTTCAAACTCCATCACCCACAAAGCCATTTTATCTTCGTATTTCAATTCCTTATTGATCCTGCGTCTCAGATCGTATGAAGACTACTGTACAGGCCGGCCTATTGCCATCATATAATACCCAGCACAGTGGACAAAGGCAAGTCATTTTCATTGATCAGATTCTTAGCAAAGCACAGAAACAAAGATTAATACTCTTCAATACGCCCTTACATCAATTATGGATGAAGTAAAGCTAGTGTACTATTCTGAGTGAGACAATTATCAACACTATTTTTATTATTTATGTTTTTATTTTATTTTTTTTGAAAAGTCACAATTTTTGCTTTCATAGGCAGTAGCAATAAAATAAATCCCAAAACACTGAAAAGCCAGTGATTTCTCTTCCAATAGAACAATAAAAATTCCTCTTGCAGATATGAGCTTTGCGGCTGTGGAACTTATTGATAAGGAGTCAGTCGTTATTATCAATTTTAGAAGAAATACAAGAAGATCAAAAACAGTTAAATATTCATAATGGTATATTCAAGAACAATTTCATTAGTTGATGCAATATAACAATTTTCTTTTTAAGGGCATTGTGGATGTCCATTTGCCTCTTGGGGGGGGGACCTCTCCTTTGGGATTCACTTAACATTTTTGGGGCCACTCGGAGCACAAAGAGCTGGCTTATTTGAATCAGCCTCCTGTCAGGTCCAATCAAAGAGTGGAAACCAAGGGACGGTCTAACGAATGGAGTCAGGCAGAAAACAAGATGGAGAGGTGATAAGGTGGACAAGAGTCGTCCTGATAGGGGCCCAAACAGCTTTCTGGCTTCTGTCCAGGTTTACGGAGGTAATGAGGCTAATACTGGTGTCGCACCACAAAAACAAGGGGGCGGGGGGGGGGGCATGTACCAAACAGTATCAAAACCGGTGACAACAATGGCACTCTCTTGCATTTCTCGTTTCACCATCAAATCTTTCACGGAAGATTTTGTGATGTACTTACCAATATGGTCCAGCAGCACTTAAATAATTTACTTTTTTTTTTTTTTTCTCCCAATGGCGTGCTTGAAAATTCCCAGTATTCCCAGTCATTAAATTCCATTACATGCGCAGCCATATTAATCCCTCCAGGAAGCACCACTCAGAAAGTGGGTTACGGTGTCCTGCTATTCTATTTCTAGGACTCATTTGTCTATATTTGTTTTATAGTCCCATTGTTAGTTTAATAGATTGCCCTTCCGACAGGAAGGATACAGTTGGTGTATGGGGGATTGAGTTTATTTATGTTTTTAAGTCCATATATTTAACAAGGCTATGCACCCCGCAAACATGCATCAGTTTAGGGCTAACATTAGTTACCTTTGAAGAGCGCATATCTGCTGTTGACCTAAAAGCAACTGCTTTCTTGTTTTAGAAATGTTAATCAGAGAAAAGTTCCTCCTTTGTCTCAGATTTAGCCATCTCTGGGGACTGTGAAGTCTTAGGATGATCATACAATGGTATACATTCAGTTTATATATACGGCCTGTGCGAAATATGCACTTGCTGTGGACCACTGTCAAAAAGGTTTGCCATACGCAAGATCATAAAATAAATGCACTGCAAGTCACATTAGATGAATTCTAAACATACTGGCAGTTTCTTTTTTTTCCCACCATGCTATAATTTATGCACAATTTAGATTGTGTTGGCAACCCTGCTTTCGGCTGTGAAGGGAGCAGCGGTAACTGGATCTGGCACGACCCATTTGAGAGAAAAACGTCGCGGTCTCCCGTATTCTCTCAACGGTACGTTTCATCCTCTGAAAATGAGAGCTGGATATTTTTCTTACCCCAGAGAGAGAGAGAGGGAGAGAGAGGAAGAGAGGGAGAGAGAGAGAGAGAGAGAGAGCTGCGTTTCCCAGGATGCTAGTGGAAACACCCGCCAAAAAAAAAAAAAAAAAAAAAAAAACTTTGTTTTTGTGCTCCAGCTATTTGATAAATGCTAGAAATGTGAGAGAAGCTGGGTGCTGAGGGTTTTTGACCCTCTCGCTCGCTTTCTTTCACTCTCTCTCTCTCTCTCTCCCCACATCTCTCTCTCTCTCTCTCTCCATGCTAAGAGAAGGCTTCCTTCACACAGTCTCTCCTCAGCTTCCTGACGGTACGGTACGGTTCCTCCTCACCGAAGAACCCGAGGACCGCTCCACAGAACCCAAGGGCCTCTCCACAGAACCCAAGGGCCTCTCCACGGAACCCGAGGGCCTCTCCACGGAACCCGAGGGCCTCTCCACGGAACCCAAGGGCTTCTCCACGGAACCCGAGGGCCTCTCCACGGAACCCGAGGGCCTCTCCACGGAACCCGAGGGCCTCTCCACGGAACCCGAGGGCCTCTCCACGGAACCCGAGGGCTTCTCCACAGAACCCCCACGGGTTCCGTCTGAAAGTAGTTGAACGGTCAACTTGCAGCAGAAGAAGGCTCTCTGAGAGAGACAGAGGAACAAGAGCTTCTCTGGGCTAGGCCTTGAAGTCGCAGAAGCAGAAGGCTCCCTGAGAGCGAGAGGAACAAGAGCTTCTCCGGGCCGGGCCACGTTTCCCGCGAAAGGGTCGCTGGCATCACCAGCACCTCGCCGTGTCCCCTTGTTCCTTGCTGACAGGGGACTGAAAGAGTCTTGGAGGGGGATCTTTACACCCTGGCACCCCATACAGGGCTGCCAATTAGGTTCATTCAGCTCCTGAGAGCCTTACTTCACCAGCAGTTACTCTGATGGAAAGGCAACACATTTTTATTGTGTTTCCTGTGCAAGACATTTATGTGTAGTGTGCTGTTGCTAAATTCACACGCTGTTGCGTGTAGTCGGTGTTTTCTATGTATTCTCCGTATCGTCTGTATATTTATCTGCAAACTTTCTTTCCACCATGGAAGTTAGTTGAGTGCAGTGTTTGTTTCATGTTTTGGCATTTACAGTGCATTGCTGGTGCAGAGTGACAAAGGATGTCAGAGGACGGAAGGTAGACTGGCTCACCACCCGTATGGACCCCCATCAGTAACGTCCCTAATTAATGAAACACGTAGCCTCGTTTTGGGATCCACGAGCCCCTCGGAAGGCGCTAACGGAAGCGATACGGTCACAGATTGCTAAACGAGCTCAGGCGCTGCACTTTCAGAGCGCTCGGGCCGGATTCGATCACAGGCTGCATTTTGTCTCAGTAAACTCAGCAGGGTCGTCAGAACAATCGAATAGAGGCTGAAATTGCGGCGTCTGAACAAGGCTACTGGGGCGGCCGGGTACACAAACGGCTCAAGCGGGGAAGAGAGGGTAATTTAGGGAGGCATTTATATCTTTGGACACAGCAGACTGCCTATAGTGGCTTAGAGACTGAGTGTCTGCAGGGTGTCGGATGGATGAAATGAAGAGTTGTGTAAATCAGGCATTCAGAGCTCGATCTCACGCTTAGTATCAGAGGCAGAACACTTATAAATAAGCAAATATGCGCAAGTGGACTTGTCTATAATGGACTTCCAGGCCCATCCACATCTGTATGGCGTTAAACAAGAAGCAAAACAGACACGTGTTAGCTAGTCACAATCAAAAACCTGATTCATGCGCATGCTATTGCAACAAATGAAAGACAAAAAAGGCAAACGATAGTTTTTCTGTTGAACTAGCCTAGGATGTAAACCGGCTACCATGTTATGTAACTGCCGACCTCATAACAGCCCTTGTTTTTTTTTACAAAAAACAAAACATCCTGTTAGTTGACACTTATGCCTTCATGTCGGAATATGAACACTTTTTTATCATCACAGGACAAAAAAAAAAACCTATATGATGGTAAAATAGGAGAAGGCACAAAATGGATGGTGGTGTGGGGCTGCTTCCATAGTGCGGGTGTTTAACGCATTCATGCAGATGCATTTGATTTGCAAAACGCCAGCCCAGCCGTTTCTCCCAGTGAGAATGCAGGAGTAAGGGACACATTTACACCCCCGCTGTGATTGACAGCTCATCAGGCCCTTCTGATAATATTGTATTTGTGCTGACATTTTGGCTATTTCTCCAGGGGGGGGGGAGATCACGGGGGAACGGTTGCGTGGGCAATTTACATATCATGTGTCACTTCTCCTTTCGTTTGTGCGAAAGTGGGCGGAACGAGGGGGGGGGGGGGCTTTTATTTGCCCCGATGTTTATTAAGTCAGGATGTAAGTGCTCGCCAGCTCTCCTCTCCAAAACAAATTAGCCTGGCAGACGCCAGCCAAGGAGTGGGGAAGGGGCTTAATGAGACACCGTTACTGTCAGACGCGATGCACTGAAACACTCTAAACATCCGCAACTACAACTTCTGTCCCATATTGGTATTGACACAGTAAGGGCTTCTCCGTCCTTAATGTGTTATTTTTCGATACAACGTTCATTTTGTCTGGTTTATGCACCTGATTCTGTGATGATATCAGTGTGCGCATTGGGGTTTACACTGAGTGAGTGTCACTGCCAACAGCTAATGGCTTCAGTAATACCCCTCATGCCCTCAGTAATGCCCCAACATGCCCACATGTTCTGCATGATCATTTTTCTATTTATTTAGGTGGGAAGAGGGTGCGCAGCAGCAAATCAGTTTGCTGGTTCTCCTTCGATACTCAGAATCCCAAAACCATCCTGCTGGGTTAGTGAATTCAGCTGTAAGCTCAGACAGAGCTTCCTCCTTCAAGGGAAAGTTTGACACCTTTTGATTCAAAGACTTGTCATGTGCCCCGGCCGCCCCCATCCTGATTTCCAGCAGCAGCCACCGAGAGCGAGCTGTACATTCAGTAATAATGGCAGACACATTGGGGGGGGGGGGGGGGGGGGGGGCAGAGTGGAAGAGAGCAGAGCTACCCTCAAACAGCTAGAACCGCTAAGATCAACCAGCAGCACCGAAGGGAAGCCCATGTCAGGAGAATGTGAGCTCTGCAAAACATCGGGATAACCCCCCCCCCCCAGAGCCCGCACAAAACACTGGGATAACTCCCCCCACAGCTGAGCTAACTCCCCCAGAGCCCAAAACCCCAGGATAACTCCCCAGAGCTGCCCGTCTGATACACCAGTAAAGTATGTAAGGAAATTAAGAACAGGTACCACAACCTGATAAGCCTCACAGGTGCACATGAAAGAGCGTTTGGAGAGGACACCGATATTAATTCACATTTTTTTCACTTGGACTCCTGGCCAGGCGGAAGCAGCACGCAGGCAATTCCCTAATTAAACGGTTGTGCGTGTGGGGGGTGGGGGGAAATGGTTCGGAAAGATAAAGAACAAAGTTAGCACTTTTCCTAAATACGTTTTTGTCGAAATATCAATCCAAGTACATGGAGGGGAAAAATGGAAATGGACTTTTCTCATAATTATAACAAAATGAATACAGAATTCCTGTTTTGGGATATATCACACTGGGAATATAGCCCACCATACCTTTCACTGAATTTGATGTAGGTTCTGCAAATTAAACAACCACAAGCATGTTCATGAATATTTTGAACCATTTGCACCTGCCGTTAATCTTACGTCACCTTGACCAGAAAGGTACCTTAAATGTTTTGGTTTCCACACTAGGTGCGGTCACATAATCAATAAAGTAGACTGAAAAATAGTATTTTATCATCGTTTAGTGCATTTTGGTATAGTTAACTCAGCTGTTTTATACATTCAGAGTTGATTACATATGCTATGTGGGAGTGGATGAACAGATTTCCCTGTGCTCTGCTGCATAATACTAACAACCACAATTCACTGGTAGCTTAAATGACAGGTTTTAATGGAAACATCTCCCTTTGAAAGTGATGCACGCTTTAATTGTTGAAGTTCCTATTTATAGAAAATGAGGTGTACGTCTCCCAAAATGCAATAAAGGTGAGAATTACCTCAGTCAGCTGTGTCAGTTCACTGCTCCCAGATGTCACTAATCAGATATTGGAAGATGAAATTAAAGCAAGTTGACAGGAACACATTTTTTTCCACTGCGTATAGAATTTAATGCTAAACCAGTGCAGACATAAAACATGTTGTTTCAAGGATACGCTCAAATCTACTCTTGAAGAAAACCACAAGAGAGCACTTCCAATTTAAAACTAAAGTATTTTATATCATTTTACTGCTTTTGAGCATTGATTGCACAACACTTAAAACACTGCATTTCTGTTCTATCTTACAAAGTGTGGCATATTTGTGAAAATTATATTGTGTTATTTTTTTTTCTTCTGGCAGTTATAAATTGGCAGTTGTGCAGCCTAACATGCCTTTAAAATCCAAGCCATAGGTCGAGAGAGATAGACCCCTCCACCCACTTCTTCTCTCACTCACAGCATGGCAGAGCCCTTGTGGTTCCAGAGACAGTGCTGCAAAGAGGCCAGACTGTGTAACCACTCAAAGCCTCCTGGCCATCAAACATGTACTTGCCGATTGCAGAGAGCGATGTAGCACACTGGCATTTGGAGTATTTGAACCGGGGAGAGAAGAAACCCACACATATTAGCTCCAACCCTCAGGGTTCTGTATGTGTGATAGGGAATACACTCACTCTCACACACACACACACGCACGCACACTTTTTGATGTTGCAAGTTCCAAATCCTTGAAATACATTTTCACCCGCAACTATTCCAAAACATAAATCCATGTCATTATATCAATTTATTTCCATGTCATTTGTGTGGGCCAGTTTGTCAAATTCAATGAAAGGCAAAACATTTAAACATGGGATGTGAATATACAAATATATATTTCCTACTTCAAATCCCACTACCTTATCCAAAAAAGAACCAGAAATAAAATCATGGCTGAGCGCACTTAACTTCAATTCACCGATCATTCGAAGTGCATAAACAATTCAAGGGGCAGGCAAGAAGAAGAAAAAAAAAAAACGAAATTTGTCATTTCTGAATACAAGAACATGTTCCTAAGAGGCGGAGTGCTTCCTCCGGTTTGAGCGCGTGGTGACTCGCCAGGCTGCACCTTGCGGGGAAACCGGCCGTAGGCACACAGCTTGCAAATGCAGTTTGATCGGCTGTACTTTCGCATTTCCTTTCGGAGAGCAGTAGCTCGTTCTGACAATCCCAGAGGGAAGAGGCCAGTATCGCGTACTTTTCCGCGTGCTCCTTTGCGGCAAACCCGTCCATATGCTTGCTGTTAGATTAGCGCTCCGCTGTTGTTTTGCCGGCTTGTTTGCGTAATGGCGACAGCTGTTGTGTTACCGCCGAAGTTGTGAACAAATAAAACGCCCACAAACACGACCGATCTAAGGCAGCGCTCTCGACTCGCGCACCCAGACAAGAAATACCCAGGAAAAGCCGATAAGACTCGACGGAGAGCGAAGCTCGGCCAAGGCTCTTTAACGGCGTTAATAATATGAGCTGTCTGCAATGAAATGATGAGTATTATTTAAATAATGAGCCTTAATTTAATTTGATTTTTCCACCAAGTATTTAAAGTTGTTCCAGCAAATTGTGTCACGTGAGTTTAACATAACTAATTTTTTATGGGGCAGAAGTGTCACTTTTATGAGCTTATTCATGAAAATGTTAATTTTCTCTAAACGAGGGAGGGGGGGAGCGCGGTATCAGTCGCCAGTCTTGGGAACGGTGCGTGTGGAGAGGCCTTCAGCGCGACGGCGATGATCACAGGGTCAGTGTGAAATTCTAACTGACTGATCCAGGGCAGAACTGGGATTACAGCTCTCCCCAACCGAATTTTACCCTTACTACAATAATCTGTCTGTTACCAAAAAAAAAAAAAAAAAAAGAGAAAATGTCGAGTGAGCCATTAGCTCTTAAATGATGTGACAATTCATGGCTACTGTGGGAAAGACTGGCTTGATTCACGCCCATTTCATTCAATAAGCTGCTCTTTATTTCTGATGTTTGGCCCCCTTTACTTAAGACGTTGGTTGCCCTTACATAAAACTTTTAAAAGGTACGGAATGCATATTTGGGTCACCAAAATGCTTAGGAATATTTTTTCAAACATGAAAAGACCAACATAATTACATGTTTATTGGTTATATCTGCATTACTCTTCTATAGTGTATCCTTCTACTTCACTTGCTCCCACGCTTTCCTTGCGAGTGGGCACTTTGTGTAACAGCTCCCCCAGTGGTGAAAATCGGTAGCACCAAAACAGTAGGGCTACTAGTCTGTTTTTCATAGTCTAAATACACTCCCACGTACATAATGAATGTCAAATGTCCCGGGCCATTGTGTTAATCATAAGCCTTGTGTTATCTGTGCCAGAAAGATTACATGCATGAAAATATGGCCCATATTTTATTGTTGTTTTTATGAAAAAACAGTGACCAAAATAGGAGTATTATTGGTTGATACTGTTTAATAGAGATTTATTTTTCCTTGACTAGTCCACTTTAAACTCAGGGTATTAATCTCCTTCCAATTTTCAATTGTTTCGGCATACAAATGCAATTTCCTGAAAGACACAGCCAGAAGGATACGGTTCGCTGCTTGAGGGGGGAAGAAAGGCAGAAAAGAATATCGAACCTCAGAAAAATGAGAAAGTGTGACACGTAGAGAAAGATTCTTCAAAGTCTGGCCCATTTACTGGAGAGATCTCTTCTGGTTTGCTGATGTCTTTGGAAGAAATGGCTTCAGCTCCAATCAGTCTGCGTTTTGTTTAATTACGCACCCCACTGACAGAGAGGCTCTCTCTGATCGCATAAATCACACGCTGCCGACACTCGACTCAATAGGGCCTGCTAGAACAATACAGCGAGAGCTATCGACTACATCTCTCCAGTCCACAAGGTGTATCATTTAGCCAAGAGTGATAATTAGATGCAGAATTTACAGAAAACTGTCAATAGCCATGCCAATAAAGGGACTCTTAGCATCCATCATCCCGCGAATCAATGCCATTTTTCAGCGATGAATTCCAGAAAATGATAGCTTTCAAATAAATGGTGGAAGGGAAACATGACACTCCTAGGGGAGGAATAAAACAGCTCAATTTCCCCCCCCCCCCCACTCGGAACAGCTCTCCGACTGCCTCGCTCCGTGGAAAAGGTCACAGGACATTACAGCAAAAATATCTCTGAAACAAGATGTAGAACATCTCCGGGACATGACGAGCGGGCCAGGCACGACAGAAAAGGCCTCCATATATCTCCCGCCTGACAGATTTAAGGCCGGGGTCAGCAAGTGCTAAACTCAGCAAGAATTGAAGGTCAGCGACTGGTGCCGGTATTCGACGACATAAACGCAGTCGTTCTCATCGCCTAAATGAACAAATTAATGTTAAACAATGCAAAATGTAATATTCAGCAGCAAATAAAGAGCACTCAAGCCAGCCGCTGGAAAAATGAGCGGCACTTAAACAATAATGAGGCCCATAATGAGGATCACCGTAACTACAATGTCTTTCTTTCCAACTGAAAAAATATTGTTCTAACACTAAAAACGTGATTTACGTGTCATTTCCACGTTAAAAGCAAGCGCCGTAATAACTACATAAATCAGAGGAGCTCAGGTTAGTAAAACGAAAGTTAAAATAACATAATAGCACATTCAAATGATAAAATAACACCGGTGAGGAAATAATGGCCTCGACTGTTAAAGCCTTAATGTCTCCAGAGCGCACGTTTCTTCGCCTTCCGGTGAATGATTTTTGTCACTAAATAAGCACTATGCTGTGTCACTTTGACAGACTTCTCTAATGGCACAAAATTGCTGACATTATCTTCGCGTTCACTTTTTTTTTTTTTTTTTTTGTTCGGTTCAGAAATATTTTTATACCTGGCTGGCTGTGGTAATGAAAAGCTCAAGGCCTCTCTGCCTCTCGCAGTGTTAACCTCAGCTCTGCGAGCAGGCACCTCAGCCTTGAGAACGAACATAAACACGGGGAGATCTGGGGCTCTGACGGGCTGGAATGCTCCGGAACGTTCCCGCGGCTTTCCGCATGGAGAGAGAGAGAGAGAGAGAGAGAGAGAGGGAGAGAGGGAGAGAGGGAGCCAGAGAGAGAGAGAGAGGGAGGGAGAGAGCCAGAGAGAGAGAGAGAGGGAGAGAGAGAGAGAGAGAGAGACAGAGAGAGAGAGGGAGAGAGGGGGAGAGAGAGAGAGAGAGAGAGGGAGGGAGAGAGAGAGAGAGAGAGAGAGAGGGAGAGAGTAACAACGTGACAGTGATCGGTGATTCGCAGCATTATCATTACAGGCTGTGCATTTAATGACATGATGAGAAGACACGCTTTTTATTACCTCAGTCTAGACCGGCTCTGAATCCTGCTCCTTTTAGGTGACAGACAAGTGCTCTATGGCAGGTTATTAATCACCCGCACTGGCCCGGAGGAGTCGTACTTAATCCCGCGATGGCATCCCCGCCATCACGCCCCCCCCCCCACCAGCCCCCCCCCCCCACCTGACAGCAGTAAAAGAAAATGATTTACACAGATCAATCACTCCACTCATCAGCGGCGGGCTTCTTCCGCGGGCGGCGGGTCCCGGGCGCGGCGTTTTTAAAAGCCGCCGCTGACAGATGCATTCGGCCGGCTGATTACGGCGCCGCCTCCCCAGCCTTTCATTTGAGGAACGATCCGCGCTGAGTGACAAATGCCTTCCCCCCCCCCCCCCCCCACCCCCGGTTCAAGGCGAGGATATTGACATTCAAATTCACAAGGCCCACACCGAACAGATGTCACTGTTGGCAAGTGGCTTGATAGCAACAGCAGGTACACCATGGGAGAGTGGTGGGGTGGTAAGGGGGGGGGGGGGGGGGGTGATATATCCGAGCCAAACAACAACGGCGTTTGGCCGGGTGCGGGACCCTCAACAAGTGAACATTTTTACGACCCTCGCCCGGTCCTTTCCCCTCCACAATTATCATCAAAGAACATCTGTTTGTTGTTCCAGTGCGCTCCCCGTGTCCCGGCCTCACCTTGACCCAAACTTTCAATTGTATTGGATGTTTTTACTAAAAATAAACAGCGGGCGAGGAGAGAAGTGACCCTTTTGTGCGAGAAGGGCGTCGCGTCCCGTCCCGTCCCCCCCCCTCCCCTCGCCCACCCACCGCCGTCCTCCACAAACGCCACCGCGAGGGGAAATCCCGCCACCAGCGCAGCCACTTCCTGTCCAACGTCATCCCTGCTGATAGCCGCTTCCTGTCCAACGTCATCCCTGCCGACAGCCGCGCAAAATGGAGGCCGGGCCCATAGTGTCCGCGGCGTTCAGTATGGAATCAGAGTCAGAGGAGCTCGTTGCTTTAAACTGATCCCACTCTACACGTTAGCACGTTAGCATCACGGTTTTTTTTTTTTCACGAAAAAACCAGCTGAGCGTCAAATGTTTCCTGAGAAGAAATCCGATGTACTGGGGAAGCTGGACCCTAGTTCTTCCTGTTTCACCTACAGTACATGGGCCATACAGTTACAATAATTATTATTATCATGATGATTCCTACATTAGTGGTGAAGGTTAGAGCAACTGATTTAGTTTTATTGCAAATGCCTAAAACTGACCCAACCTAGTGGCATTTGCAAGCGGTACCAAATAATTCCTAATAACTAAGCAAAAGCATTCCGTTGTGCGAATTTATCTTTAATAATGTAACTATTGTGTTTGAGTAAATTTATGTGTTTACTGTATATGTTCAGCTACCAGTTGCACCATAGCTGAAGATCCACAAAACATAAGCTAAAGTTAAAGTTAGCTAAAATAGCAGGCTAGCTAGTTAACTAGCTATCTGATCATATATTAAGTATTGACTTTGAGCCAGTTATCCAGACCACTGTCCTGATGTATAAAAGGCAATAAAACCCACAGCAAACCTTTTTATAGCCAGGGCAGTGTCATTCCACCCTCGAGAAAGGCACTTCATTAGAATTGCTTCAGTTCATTTTGTTTTTATTTATTTTTTTAATTTAGCAGCACAAATTGATTTTATGTAATAAGTGACTAATATAAATCGGTAAGAGAGTCTCCTAAATGCTGATATATGAGGGAATATTATGCCTGTTAAATACAAACGCAGATGCGAACCGTTTCCGGGTTTTCGGGTTGTTCTCCGGCCGCAGAAGGAGCACCGGTTTAAGGTACCGTTTGGCACCGAGGGTGTAATTCATCCCCCTTCATCGTCTTCCTCTTAAATAACGCCACGCAATTAACACGTTCACAGGAAAGGTAGCACCTTCCCCCCGAACGCTTCGCCTGAAGGCCGGGCAGGTCCACCGGAGCCCATTAGGACGCGGCGGCAACATTTGCCATCCTGTACCGAAAGCAGTTATTACACCCTGTCGGGTTTTTCTTCATTTATTTTCTTTTTTATGGAAACTCGTGTTTTAGTAAGTGCACATAGTGCACATAATGCACAAGTATATATATATAGGTGTTAAACATCGCAAATTGTTCTGAAATCCTTGTGTGTACATATAACGTGTGTAGTCAGCATTTTCTGAGCTAGTGTATGCAGCCTGCTGCCAGTCAAACTTACGAACAGAAAGCAGGTTCTTCCTGAGGCATGACTTTGCTGCATAGTGCTCTCTAACCCCTGGTGGAGAAACTGAAATAGAAACTGCTACCACCCCACTGCTGAACGTGCCTGTACTGCAGGCTACACCGCACTGTGACTGGTACATCTGGGTGTTTTTGGATAAATAAATCCCTCCCATTCCCCCGGAGCAGATGTTCGGCGAGTGTCCTGCCACAGAACGGCTGTCCTGTATCACCCACGCACTGCACAGAGGTGACCCCCCCCAATCCTCCCAACCCCACACCCCCCAAACCCCCCCCAATCATCCCAACCCCACACCCCCCAAACCCCCCCCAATCCTCCCAACCCCACACCCCCAAACCCCTTCAATCCTCCCAACCCCACACCCCCCAAACCCCCCCGAATTCTCCCAACCCCACACCCCCCAAACCCCCCCCGAATCCTCCCAACCCCACACCCCCCAAACCCCCCCGAATTTTCCCAACCCCAGACCCCCCAAACCCCATGAGAGCCATGAAAGGCACTCATAATAATAATAATAATCTTATGATTCATGATTAATTATTATTATTTGTGGATTAAAAGAGGATACAGGCCTCAAGGTCTCATGCTCCTCCATCTTACTGTTATGGTGAACAGCGTCACCCTTATGCTGTAATCCTGCAGTCAGGTGCCAGGTCAGAGATGCCCCATCCTCACAGCCGCGCCCTCATGCTGTAACCCTGCAGTCGGGTGCCAGGTCAGAGATGACCCATCCTCACAGCCGCGCCCTCATGCTGTAACCCTGCAGTCGGGTGGCCAGGTCAGAGATGACCCATCCTCAGGTCCCACACCCTAAAATCCACCTTCCCTTTCTCTGGAGATGCTTTGCATCTGACGCCACATTGTCCATCAAATCTTTGTTAATGCACGTCCGTTAAACCGGCGGGAGTTACTGCATTGTCGTGTATTGTGGGGGAGTCTGATTGTGCAGCCTCTGAAAGCGGCCCACTTACGGGCGTGTTTTTTTACCTGAGCCGCTCAAGGACGGGAGGGTCACCTGTCGCCTGCAATACGGATAGGCCCTTTCCCGCTCCATTATGAGGAGGGCATTAAAACAGAAATGAATCCCTGACCTATTACACTGTTTGCTTTGGCACAGGACCAGGGGAAAGTGTGTATAGTCTATTATTTGTTCTTGCCCATTAAAATATATCAGCTCTGTCGAGGCATATCAAGGTCAGAATACTATAACCTAATAGGAAAGGGCATGTAATGCCTGCTGCTCCTTCTAATAATATTCCATAAATTAGTAAGTGATTGTGTTCTACTCTTTAGTATGGTGTATAGTTAATCCTGACATTTTTACAATCAGTTCTAACAAGAAAACAGAAGGTGACATAGCACACCATATGATAAGTTATGTTGGATGGCACACATGTTAATAAATGGTTATGTAATGCTTGTAAATTATCTGTAGAAGTAGTCCAACTAAAATGACATGAAAACTGGAGTCCAAAGTTACCACAGGATATTACAGAATGTCTGAACTAAGAGAACAAAAACAATCAATCTAGCACTGAATTATTTTAGATATTAAACAAAAATACATGGAAGTACAATTAAAAGAAACTATATCCACAAAACAAGCACGCACACGTTGAAGTAATCTTATGATTTAACTATGTTAAAAGCACAGCAGTGACAGTAATATATAAATATAATTTTTATTTTTTATGGAATGTCTAGATTGCCTTCTGCTGTGATCAGAAAGCATTTTTTTTCCTCCATATTTCTGCTTCATATTTGGCCCACATGTGGCTCTCAAGAGAACATTATGAATTGAAAGTGATATTCAGAGATGGGAACCACATGTTTAAAAAAAAATTCACACGCGGTGTTAAAAATAACTTCTAACGTGTTGAATGGTACAGTTGCTGAAAACAAATGCACGGCAGGAAGTAAAATCGTTCCAATAAGTAGCTAATGCAATTGTCCATGCATTTGAATGCAATTTCCTTATATTTCCAAAACAAGGAACGTATGACTTATTTCAGGCTCTCAGTTCTTTGAATTGGTGTGAAGGATGCATATGACTCGAGTTATCAAGTTTAAAAACGTCCACTTATAGATCTGCTCAAAATCTAATTCTCACTGAGTCTGTTGTTTATTTATTTGTCAGGTTATTTAAATATATATATATATATATATGTGTGTGTGTGTGTACATAACAGCACCATGTATTCATGTACAGATACATTTGTAAAATAAATAAATTATTTACTTTTCTTGAAATTTCTTGAAACCATGAGGATTCTTGATCAGAGGATTCATTTGAGAAGGGCAAAAATCTTACTTTCTTATTGTAATCATGGCTTCTTTGCAACACCATAAATGTGCTTCACACACACACACACACAATAAAGCTGCTTTTAAGCTACCTCCAGTAGTATGCCTAAAGGGCAGGACTGTATTCTCTGCATTTACATTAATCTGAAATCATACAGCGCAATTTCTCCCCGCTTTAGTGTGTTTACAGCCCTGCATGCCCCTGGTGCACCCCGGGTCATATCTGACGCGCCAGTAAGAGAGAGACATAAGAAACTCCGGCACTACAAACCAGGAATACGTCCCCCGAGCCCGAGAGATGACCTTTCGACCTCGTGCGCACATCCTCCCGATCCCGTGCGCTGTCGGGGGCAGGCGCAGGCGTAGCCCGCCGAGGCTTATTATGGGATGCCCCGAGGACCACGGAGATCAGCGCGCTTTCAGTGTGCAGACTGGGATCAGATACAGTACATAGAGGATTACTGTTAAAACGCCCCCATTGTAATTAGCGCTGTAAAGCCTGAAAAGGCCAGAGCATAATAGCCCGAGCACATCTCTTTGTTCGCCCCGCCCAGAGGGTACTTCTGTGAGGTGGAAGTGCTAGTGCCCAAGGGGGTCCTAAACAATCCGTTTATGAAGATTTTATGAATGACTGAAGACCGCGCACAATAAGCACGCACATTCTTTTGGGACGGTCCCAGCTGCGCTCCGTCTGAAACGACCCGTTCCCCGTTTTCGGACAGATGACTTCTTGTTCTCATGCATTCCATTCGGGGCACATGAAAGTGTATCGTGTGACCGCGTACACCTCCAGCCACAGGCCCGCTTTCTCCTGGGGGGGGGGGGGGGTCATGGGTACGCCACGGCTTTTGAGCAGCTCGGCTTGGTTCTGCCCCATTCCAGAACGATCCCAAACAGCTGAGAGAGCAAAAACAACAGCCTACATCCCCACCACGCCCGCTCTCACACCACGCCCACTCAGTTCACTGAGCCACCCCAGTCACATGCACTGCTGTACATCTGCAATGCTAAAGCAGCTGACGTGGATTCCTTCTGGTTTTATTTCAGTCCTCTTTATTTCGTATCCAGTCTGAGATTAATACCGTCCTAAAGCAATGCATCTTTTAAAAGGGTAAGTTCACCCAAAAATCAGATTCTTTTTAAATCAGCTAACGGTGTATGTATATTTAGATATAATATGTACATTATGTACATTTCATCTGTTACGAGCTAAATCCAGAGTCACGTGAATCTATGTGCACAAGCCGCCATTTTGTGAGCGGAGCCACGGCGGCGGCGGGTCTGTGTCTGTAGCGCACGCGCTCTCTGAGACCCCCGTAGGGATGGCCTTCTTCTCCTCCCTCTGTCGCCCGCGTCTGCGGCACTCCAGCTGGGTCACGCCAAAAAAAATAAAAAATAGAGCTTCCTTTGTCCACGTGGTACAAGAGGGGAAATGTCTGCCAGCCAAGTTGAACAAGGAACTAGTCATACCATCTTATCAGTGTCAATCAACACACTGAGAATCCCACAGACTGGATCATTCATCAGTCCTCGCTATCAGCAGCCTTGCAGTTCAAAAGCAGGGCTGGGATTGCACATCACACAGAACCACCTTGGGTGATAAAGGTACTTATAACCCTACATATATTTATGGATACCATTAAAAACAAAACTGCTATAAAGAAAATAGCTGACTGTGGAGTAAAAACCCTGAAGGACCCAATTTCCTGCTGAAGCACCTGATGGACACTGTGACAAGCAGATTGCTTTCTAGCACCAATTTTTTGGAGCATGTGAAAAATGAGCGGCATGCCGGTATGTGGTCCAAGATGACTCATAAATCTTCCTTTATCTCCACCGTGGTGTTAGCAGAAAAGGATGAGTTGCTTCTCCCCCCCCGTCCTCCCCTTCTCTCCCCCCCCCCCCACCCCACCCTACCCCATCTCATTCACATGTCTGTCTGTCTGCTATCCATGCCCTTGAGCAAAGATTACTGATGCCCTGTCTTTGATATATGACACATCACACACAGCAGCTTTTCATTGAATGAATTAACCTGAAAAAAAAACTGAGGGGGGGTGGGAGGGTTGATGGGGGGCTGGGGAAGGAAAAAAAATGCAAACCCAGCCCCGCGGTGAAGCTCTCTGACTCTCTCACACTCTTCCTTTGTGCTTCTGGCCCGCAGTGCCGAGGCCACAGGCATTATGGGTAGCCTGGCTTGGTGGCAAATTGTTTATCTGACCCCTGTGCCACTCTGCATTTCATAATCTAGTATCTGTCATCCCCGTGTGCCATCGCCCAGACAAATCGTAAATGTCAGTTGAGGAGATTTTCCTCTGGGGGGAGAGGTAGAGTGGGGGGGGGGGGGGGGGTGGACCCACATAACACAGATGCAAAAAGAGATTGATTTCCGAAGGTGGGTACGATGGCGAGACCGTGTAAAAAAAAAAGTAGTCCCTAAAATCTGAGGTAAATGAAGCCTGCAGTAACAGTAACTCAGAAAAAAAGCCTTACATTATTCAGTCTTCAGCGTTGCCCTTATAAAAACAAAAGCCTGCTGTACTATCCATGCTATGCTATATGCCATCTATGCTAATCTAGTTTATGAGGTCTCATTACTTTCTTTAGCGTATACATACATGTGAGATCTTGGAGCCCAAAATCCATAGCAGTAGTTAGGAGAAGCGGCTATGAAGCAAAACTATCGGAGGAAAAAAACCGGACATTAAATAAAATAAGTAATTTAGCCAGAATTTTGGTACAGCCTCATCCTTGGGTTGCACACCAAGCCTTACTCCAAGTGCCCCCAGTCTGGGTGGAGGGCTGCACTCACAGAACCATGAACCAATGTTGCTGTAAAAATATTATCCTGCAAAATCAAGAGGTCGGGGGTGTAATATTGTGAAGAAAAAAGGGGAGAAATTCTCCATTTTATGCCAGAGATGTGCTAGTTTTTTTTCCGTCATGTGCTAATTGTGTGGAATCACGTAGAATAGCTCAAGACCTCCCAGTCTTCTGTTGTGGACGTGGGGTGTGTGTAAATGTGTGCATGATCATCTTGGTCGTTGGTGCTAATTATGCTTATTGATGGCTTTTAAATCATTAAGAATTCCCCCAATGGGTAAAAAGACGAGCAAAATAAACAGTGGTGTATCATTCCCAATACGTCTGACTCACGGTCGCCTGGAACTAAGATGAATGGCACAGAGCACACTTTATGAAACACCCTGTAAGGACCCGTGTTAAGACATGATTGCAGTGATTCTAAAAGCCCCAACCTCGTAATATAATTTCCCCTACAGGTTGGACTTCATTGACCCGGAGCTAATTATTCCCATTATACGTTGTTGATTTTCCAAATCGCGAAATACTTTTGTGAATCACATAATTATGGCGCAAGGGTGCCGCGTCTTAAAATGATTTATATTAACAAATAAATCAAGGCGCTCGCAAATATCTCGCAGCCAAATGAGTGATGTAATTAACTGTAGCATGGTTCCATTGGGTGATGACACAGAAGTCTACAGAGTTCTATTTGCTGTTGTAGCACTAAGATGTATTATTTACCTGCAGCTCTGGTTTATTCCGGTGCGTGATGCTACAAATAGCCTGGCGTCAGCTTAATTTACTCCAGACAGAAACCGAGGCCGCAGACAATGAATCCACACAAGCGGCGTGGAACGTCGTCGTGTCTCTGTGTAATTAACGCACCGGAGAAACGCGGCGGGGACACAAATCTCTCCTTCCATTAGGGGACGCGGGATTGACCGCAACGCATCCAACTGTTGCCGCGCGAGAGATTTCTCCATTTTAACGTCTTGCTGACATTTCCGCGTGCGTTTTGCTCGGCATGCTGTGGACGCTGCGAAATGCGCAATTCAGCCCCAGCGTGCGGTAACTACCACTTTGCTAAATTTGGGCCTCTTCCACCATTCAGCGCTGCCGCGCGGGCGAAGGGCTATCAAGGTGAGTAAAGTTATTTCTTCATTCACAGAAGTGACCCATTAACACTGCTTAAGCGCCGCTTACAAATCATCAGCTTCCACGGACCTGGCAACTCAACAACTTATTACATTCATTACACAGCGCTCCATCTGGTCCGGGTCATTTGGCGTTTTAATTTAATCCTCTTCTGCTCTCTCATTTTTCTCACATTTGCAAACAGCTTCGACTGCAGCTCCAATCTGTACCCCCCACCCCCCACCCCCCCACCCCACCCCCCAGAAGCAAAAATATAGTTTTTAGATGATTACGCCAATGGTCCACAGCCATAAATCCACCGCGCTCCCTCATTAATAGATGGTAACAGATGTTTACTGAATGTTGATTACTAGTCATGTTGACCACTGAAATCTGTTCATAAATGAAAGGGAATTTATGGCGTGGTGGAACCGAACCACTGCCAGCTCTCAGTGCCAGGGTACGGACACAGGCTGGCCATTTTACAATCCCGGCTTCTAAGCCACATGACTCCGTGCTTACACAATAAACAGCATGCTTTATTATTAATTTGTGGGACACAACGGCACCAGTGCAAGTTTTCAGACAAAACGGCTCAATTTCCCAAAGTCAGAGGACACAGCATCCTACTTCAGGCCACAACTGTGATTTTGATACTACATTTTAGGATAATGTCTTATTATAAATAAGACATTATATAAAAGTTTTCAAGTCTTTAGATGTATTTATCTATTTATTTAATATTTTTAATGTTAAATTGTCCGGCATGGGGTATGTGCAGCAAAGTATTGCATAGCAGGTAGGCAGACCACTTAAGTAGCATTAGTTAACATTAGCGATCTGGCTAGTTACACAGAGGTCAGAACACTCTGTATAAGGGAATCTGTTAGGGTTTCATCTTATTTTAGTACAACAATATCTTTCATAATCTCACGTCTTCATACCAAATTCAGAGTAAAATTCCAGTTTTAAAGGTTTTAAATGTAAGACGTGGTTTCTGGGTTGCGGATGAAGCCGAACTGGATGATATGATTGACGCTGTGAAGGCTGTAGAATTTTAACTCAGGTCTGAACTGCACTTTCCCGCCTGAACTACAGGAACAACATTTCACACGATGAGAGCTGGAGCACGGACACAATCATCCTCTGCTACAGGCACTGCATACATTTGCATAGTTTGGTGCAGAATATTCATATTTTTGGCCCAGCTGAAAGCGTGTAATAAACTGAAATGTGTAATATTTCTGAAATAACCGACTGGGATGATGTGTTAAGTGCGAGGCACTTTCAACGGTTCTTTACTGTTTTTTTTTTTGCAGCAGCAGCAGCAGAACAAAGACAATTTTTTTCCTCTCCACAGTGGGCCCAGACATATTACATTACAGGTATTTAACCAACGCTCTTATCCAGAGTGACTAACAACTTTCACATGTAGACACTAAAGGGATGCAGGTTAAGTACCTTGCTCAAGGTATCGAACCTGCAACCGTCAGGTTACGAGACCAATTCCTTACCCGTTATACTGCCCATAGCAGTTGGGCGTAGTGAAGGCCCAGGACAGGGCTCAGATGTGCTGTGTGTCTCAGTGGACTACCTGCCTGTGGAGACTGATCTTACTACCTGCACCGCTCGGAAGCAGCTGATAACGTGTTAGCCTAAACAGGATTCATAAACGTTAGCTCATGAGGACGTGTCTTACCTTCTCAAAGGTAATGTGTGGAATGTGTGGCCGTCTGTCCATTTAGGATGACATCCCAAATGTTCAGCAGATACAGCGGCTGGACATTAATGGGGTTCGGGCGGCCCAAAGTCCCATCAACAAACACTTAACATCTGTGAGATCCGGAGTGATGAATGCTCAGTTTCCTAGGTCACATTGGCTTGTAACTGTCGTCAGCCTTTCCATGATGAAACTGCAGTCCTTTCTGCATGCCAAAACTAATATTCATCCACTGCTAAAGTCCTTTTCCTTCCAAAGTTTACTTTAACTGATGTAATAATTAAGTAGAATTTTGTATATTTGCCGCCTGTACACCCCAAATATGAACATTGGGGGGGGAGATAATCGTTTCTTTTAGTTTTAAGTAAACTGTTTTCATGCAACAGACACTAACGTTGAAATATTCTCAGCAAACACAAATTTATGGCTTTATGTTTTAAAGTAAAGCGGCACATTGCATAAAGCCTGTGTTCTGTCTTATTATGTAGAGACATTCAAGGCATTAAATTGTAATATTGGAGTACAAAAGCCAGTTGAGCCATTTCTAAAGATTAGATTACCATTATGTTCCTGTTGTCCCTTTTATTCAATCTTAAATAACACTGTTTAATAAGGCCCCATAAAGAACTAGCCATTTGCTCATTTATGTGCTACACAGACCTTAAAGTCATCTAAACTACCAATGCTTACATTGTCTCAGTATGTTTGTAATACAAACACATACTTATTTAGAATCAGCACGATTCCCCATTTAAACCAAAGCTTCCAGGATTGAGAAGTCTCAGGCAAGCTGGAAGCACCGACAGGAAGTTGTGAAAGTTTTGAGCGCTGGGCGAATAACTCTGCCGTTACACTGGAGCGTTACACTTTGCCCGATTGCCTTTATTTCGCCTCCTCTTAAATCTTTACTCCTTGAGAAAGGGCCACGGGAGACACAGCAGATAAATTCCAGGCGGCCGCGAGCGTGTGACTAGTTAATCAAACAAACAAGATGTGCGACGAAAAGAGAGCGCTGTAAATATTGACAGCAAGCCGCTCGGGTTATGAAATGATAAATATATATTTATACGCGCATTCAATACCGCCGCCTCTCCCGCCACAAGTTTTATACCGGTCCCCGGGAACAGTTTGTATCCCGCAATAAATTTTTACAGTTGAGTCACCTGCCTGATACCCTTCAGCCATTTCCTTCAGAAGCTGTCAAACACGCCAACTATAATATATGGCCCTTCCAATGAGAACAGCTGTAGCTATTCTCTCTCCCGGTTCCCGTACCCTGTCCTGCATAAAATAATACATCAAGATTAATTGATTTCCTGTCAGTCTCACAGAAAAGAAAATTAATTTTCATGTAGCCTTTTCCCCCAGCATATGAATTTTGTACATGGCAAGTAATTTAAGTTTTTAATTATGCATGAGTGTAAAAACCATGATGAAGTGGGCTGCCTGGAGCCCCGGGGCCAGGACTGGGGCCGTCGTTTGTGCTGAGACAACAGCAGCGCTCGCCGCGGCCCGTATAAATAATATACGCATTTACACACGTCTGGGCGCGCGGCGGCGTTTCTCTCGCCGCTACCTGGATGCGGAAGGTCACGGCTCGGCAGTCTGTCTAGTCCGAGCACCTGGGCGCGTCTGAGAAAAGGAGAGCAGCAAAGGGAACAGCCTTAACCGGGCTGATCTCCAAAGGCTTCTGTTGGGGTACCAGACGCCTGCTGCCAGTCACTGGAGGGAGAAACAGCTGTGCCACGACGCTCAATCACGCCTGGTGATTAGGCCCAAAAGTTTTACTTCGATAATAAACACGTCACTCTGAAATATCTACGCTTGTTAAATATTCCGGTTCTGACCCTCGCCCACTCCGTAATTTATCAAAATCCGTGATGGCTTCCCCCTCCATAAAGACTCATAGAAACCAGTCCAATGCAATCACTCTTCAAGTAACCAATGAGTAGCGTTGTTCTACTGATGACGCAGGGCACTGTAAAGAGCCTACCAGAACCACCGGCATCTGTAATATTGGTCATGTCATGTGACCAACATTACAAAATGAGGGTGATGCAACAGCTGATTTATTTACACTTTGAGAAAGCAATTATTTTAAATGAGATGCTGCTGACCCTGTGCTGCTCATTAAATCAACAGAAGGATTCCCTGACCCACAGAGAAAACATGGCTGCCAATACAGATGGCTATACCTGCCTCTATGCTACTAGCTGATATGCCATTTACAGGGTTGAAGTACTGGCTTTCCAGTGAGAGTGTAGTGAGCAAGCAGGCCATGTATGCTGGTATCAAGCTGTCCATTCCTTTACCAAGAGGGGCAGATTAAGAGAGGGACAGTGCAGTGGACAATACATTAACATCACTGCAGTAAACCCGAGTAAGATAACTATGTGTAATATTTAAACTTTACCTGCTGGGGAAAAAACTACTTGGGCATCCACAGTTCTAAGAACATTATACAACACAGTGCGGAGAAAGTGGGGGGGAAAAAACAAAAACGTTTTCACGTCAAAGAAACAGAAATATCATCCTCCATTGTTTTATTTCAGGAAGTGGGTTGTTAGAATGAGTCCAATTACACGGTGAAATGTGTGTTCCTTTTAATCTTTTTAACACTGTTAGAGGGGTACTAGTTAAATTGGTCTGTCTAGCAAGAGCCTCTAATTATTGTTGGGGAGCCTAATTAGCATTTAGTTTAACACCACAACAACTGTGGCAGAATTGCGCTCGTTCTCCATAAACAGCTTTCACAGTATGCAATCAAGCCAATTCATGGTACAATGAGAATAAATGGCACCACATGACAATGGTAAATCCTACAACTCCTGCTGAGTGTGTTTAATAATTTTTCACTCATTCCAGATTGTTCCTATCAACAGTAATTCCCCAGATCCTAATCAGCATCTCTCCTCATTAATATTATGCAACTGAAATTATCTGCAATTTCAAAAATATACTTTGGCAAATTATTAGGCCAGTGACCCCCAAGGATATGAGCAAACAGTTCCGGAAAAGAACACAAACCTCGTCCAGTAAAAGCAGCCAAATCGTTTATCAATGATCAGATTTATATTTGCAGGATACCTTGGGGAACATGGACTTATTTTCCTTGGATAAATGCAGTAATTGTGTAATCAGTTAATGCTACTAACACTCAAAGACCCTTGAATAATGGCCAAAAGATCTCTGGAGCAATTAGCCAGAACATTGATTTGTTTGAAAATATTTATTAAGATATGAAAACTACACTATGAAGTGTTTATGTAAATACCCATTTGAAATGTCATGGCTATTTCAGAAAGTAGCAGATATGAGGGAAAAATTTTTTTAGCATGAGATCAGTAACAAAACAGCCGAGCAGGGCTTGATATTCTGGACTAAACTGAGGGGATACATCAAATGTGTATAATAATCTAATGCCCCTACCCCCCACCCCTTCCCCCCAAAAAAACCCTCACTCCATTGGAGTGTACTCGCCTTAAAAGCACAGAGAATACACAGCAGAACTGTGATGTGGCGTTGAGTGGTAACAACCTGAAATACCGTCCAGGAACCTTTTTTGCATGTAATGACATCAGCAGAAAAGTACAGTTAACGACGATTTACTTGCGCGTGCAGAAATACACCCCTGCCAAACCTATAACTTTAATGGCCGCAGGATTTTTATCTTTGTGCTGAATACATTACGTGTACCTTATCCAGGGGTCCCGTGTGATATTTATGATTTTACCTTCGTGTATTTAGAAAATGTCTGGAACTCTCTTAAATCTTGCAGCGTGCGTCTGTTTTATTACATGAACAAATCAACAGTAACTTCACTATTTACGCTCAGATAGATACTGTATATGCTCATTTAGAACTACAGATGTATAGTTTATAGGATGCGTTGCAGATATACACTTTTTTCCTCTCTTCTCCGTGACTATTTAATGACAGCACTGAGAGTCCAGACCATGTTGTATGAAAATCTTTTCTTTAAACAACCAAGCATCAGAACGGTGTAGGAGTCCTCATAATCCGGGGCATTTTACACATCTTACATACAGTATATAATCTATTTATACTGCAAATAGATATTTTAAGACTTTTCTGAAGCGATTCAGCTGAATCACTGAGCCTGGGGTGAAAATGCAGTTTCCCCCTGCTTAGTGGAATTGCACCTGCAACAGTGGGGTTAAAAGAAAGCCTAATGAAGCCGTTAATATTTTGCCAGGAGTAACAAACTTGTATAAAATCTTCATTTGTTCACTGCAGCACATACAGACGTTCTTTTCATCCGCTAATATCCCCAGGCTAAGTAACAAAAACAATTTAGAAAGGCAACTTCCACAAGACAAACTAGCAGCTCCTAGACCCGTCTCTGCAATCCGTCTCAATTGAAAATACTCTCGGCTTATTTTGGAAAACCCAAACAAGCTGCTGTCATGTCGGCCAAAGTTGGCATTAATCAGACTGGCAGATTTATCATATAATACTAAACAGTGGAGGGGGAAAAGCTCCTCTGAAACTAATGTGATTTGAGGACTGGGAGAAGACAGGGGAATTCTAGACGTCAGACTCCAAACCAAATTCTCTCCATGCAAACATGCTGGGAGTGTTAATGCAGTTATGCACTCTAATTTCCATAAAATCTGGGGAGGAGTTTTGCAAATACGCCGCTTTGTTATACTGGAGCCGGGTGTGTGGGAATAAAACACTTAGCGCACAAACAATAATTTTGTTACCTTGTACTTAACTTCCACTGAGAATAGAACGGGGCGTGGGGTTTTCAATTACCCCATGCAAATTTAGGGTTGTCTGAGTAGAACCCAACCCTCTGGACAGAACTGCAGTCCATTGTATCACCATTACCCCAATCAATCTCAGAAATACAGTTCCCAAACCCATCCCAAATTTAACCGTTAAAAAGGAAACTGTGTTGCACACATAATGCTGAAATTGTATTTTTCTTTAAATTAAATTCTCTGACTCCCAGTAAGACTACAGTCTGATGGTAAACCCTCTCCTCTCTCCTGTCCTCTTCCTCTGCCCCACGAATGCACACGCACTTAAACGTGTAAGTGCTTGTGTACACGAACACACACAAACACATTTTTCACAAAATGAAAAATTCATGCTTTTATCAAGCGCCTGCTTTCGCAGTAAATCAAAGGGACACGGTCGGCCAGACAAGCCAATAGTCAAGGTTAAAAAACACACAGATAATAAATTGCTTGCGTGTCATGTTCAATTTTTACGACAGCATTATGCGGCATTAACCATAACAGGATTTAAATTGTTATCAGGACGCTGAGCAACCCCCCCCCCCCCCCCCCCCAGTACTTCAGCTGAGCATCCTGCCCGGAGTAATTCACAGAAAGGAAACAACTATCAAATTTTCCAGCGTCCCACCGCATCAGGGCACATCAGCACAGTTTATGTATTTGGACAATTTGTTGAATAAATGACTTCCATCCTGGCGGTGGCTGCCTGGGCCGTCAGGAGCCCTATCAGTTTTAATTGTCTTTGTTCCTTCGCTCTGCTGGTGATTCTCTAACTCCTTCCTGCCTGCACATCCTGTAAACCAAAATAAATCACCTTCAAACAATCCAGGTTTTTTTTTTTTGGTTTTTTTTTGGCTGTCTCTGTTCGGTTGCAGCATTGAGGCCTTCTAAAACCCGAGCTCAACGTTCAAGAATTCCTTCAGAGGTATCAGAGATACACATATCCCAGAGGCTATTTAGAAAGAGAACATTATTTAATGAATGCCTGATTTTGTTGAATTTGTTGGATTAATTTAATTTGGGGTATGTATGTGACTGTGCTAATAAAAATCCTACAAGATATTAACACAGCAGGGATGATGGGGACTTTTTCAGATCTTCTCTGCGATGTGATACACATACACCACCTGAAAAGTAAGGCCAATAGATTCTCACTGCTTACAGACTCAAGCGATTATAATCTTTAAAAAATGGCTCCAGAGTACCAGGTATCAAGAGTAAGGTACCAGGTATCAAGAGTTTTTTTTTTTTTTTTAAAGACCAAAGTAAGAATTTGCTTTAGCGGGCGTTTATTTGCAGAATCACACGGGAAGGTGAGCAAAGTGCTCTGTGTGTTTACTGAGGAGCAAACATTTCAGCGTAAGGCTTCCAAATGTGCAAGTAACACCTGCCGTTCTTAAAAAGGAACGTGCAAGTTCACAAGTGCTGTTAACAAACAGATTAGAAAGACCAGTTGATCCTCAAGTAAGGCTACGGCATGTAGCTACAGCATAAAATAATCTGCCTCTATAAACAAATATACCACGTAAGAGGAAAAGATGATCCATGACATGAACACATGAAAAGTTCATAAATCCAAAAGGCTCGTCTCTGCAGTAGTCTGCCATCATGCTGGTCACCACCCCATCGATGTGGCGAAACCCAATTATTCGCTACCCAGAATTCAGCGCCGAACGACAAAACCGCTATGATTTACCCGCAATCTGTTCTTTTATTAAAACCGCTTTGTCTTATTGTTTTATTGATTTACACTCCGGCAGACTTTTTTTTTTTCTGAAAATCTGAAAACAATCAGGGCTCGTAGCTGTGCAGCGTTCGGACGTTAATCGTTAAAAAGACGTCGTTTTATTCCAGGCCAGAGGTTCGCCGCGCCAGCTGCGACGGTCTCCGCTAAGGGGAATGATTTATGGCTTTGTAGCAGTAACGATGAGGCAGAGTCATTAACATATCGACAGGCCCCAAGATGGATTATCGGCATTGATTATTTCATGGCCTGTTGATATCCTTTTGTAAGGGATGGGGGGGGAAGGGGAAGGGGAAGGGGGGGGGGTAAAGAGAAGATGTGCTTGATGCTCTGCTTTACAAGCACCAATGTGTTTAAGTGTTGAGCTGCAGGCTTAAAAGCCTATTTTTCACAGCTTGTAGCTGTATCTTTACAGTGCTGAGAAGGTGGGGGGGGGGGGGGAAGAGACATCAAACCAGCCCCATTTCCTTACAAGGCCCTCTTCGTTTGGTACTCAAGTCGTCATGGATGCCAGGTTACAATAATGAATGATTAAGTAGCTCTTAGGCAATGCCTGTAACAAAAAGGATCTATATGAAAAGAGAGAGTGCATCAACTCTATGGTACCGACCATATTACCATAGAACTGCTTATGGACATCAATACATGCGCAAATCTTGGCCTGATATAGTGGAATTACGCTATATTTCAGATTTGTCCAAGACGTGCCACAAACAGTTTTGTTTCAACCAGGATTTGTTGTAATCTGAGCTCTTATTTTTTTTTAAAAACATACAGTGATATTTCAGCGAACGTGATTAACTGCATTCTGTGCGCTAAATCAACACAGCCATGAAGACTGTTACAGCACTCCGTTTCAGCGAACACTACATATGCAATGAAGCTGCTCTAATGACTGAACCAGGACGACATCACGCTGCATTACATGACAAACAAGACCTAGTTTTCAGCAACCAAATTTTCTCCCAACCCAACCAAAAGCTGGGGTGTGTGTGTGTGTCCGTGTGTTGAGGGGTGGGGGGTGGGGTGTGTGTATTAAAATGAGAAAAGTGACTGTGACTACCGGGGGTTAAATGAGATGAATTAATAAGAGAAGAGTGACTGGGCTTCGCGCGAGCGGGATTTCACAGCTAATCACACAGAAGACAGATCCTCTGCCCTCCCAACTCCACTCACTCATATTTCATATCATCCTTTTCATTGGCCCCGTCCACCGGGCTTCTGCAAGGTCACACCAAGGGAACGGTAACGGGGGCAACAAGATTGATTATGAGCTCACCCTTCCCTCTGTTTACTGCTCACACACCATATATGGGTGGGGGGGGGGGGGGGGGGGGGGGGGGGGGGGGAGCCGCTACTGTTCCAATCCCACAATGCCGTGCGCCGGGGAACAGTCATGAGGCCCGACGTTTACCGCCGCGGCAGGCCAGCGGCCTCGTCACGGTGGCGGTTTCCACGGTGACACGCGCAAATTGACAGACGGACGGACGGGTCCCCGGCCCGATCGCGATTGGTCGGGTCGCTCGAGGATCCTGAGCGGCCGCCACCGCGCGGGACGGCTGACGGGCGGGCGACGGGGCGAACGGCGGGGCGTCAGATTCACCCGCCAAAGCTTTTTCACCGAAAGAGGAAGATGACATTTACCTCACACAATTACACCGTGCTTGCATATTTAAAATGGCCGCTGCAGAGAACAAGGCCTGGCTCTGCTTTTAACAGCACATTTTACTGTCCTCTCTCTTTTTTTCTGGTAAAATAAATTAGATACGAGACTAACAGTGTCAATGAAACCCATGACCATCTGGCCTTCACGTGTCCTTGGAAGACATAATGAAGGCGCAGTAAACGGGTGTGTGTTCGGGTGTGTGTGTGTGTGTGTGTGTGTGTGTGTGTGTGTCTGTGTGTGTGTGAGTGTGCATGTGTACAGGACTGTGTTCATGTGTGTGTGTGCGTGCATGCATGTGTACGGGAGTGTGTGTGTGTGCATGTGTACGGGTGTGTGTGTGTGCATGTGCATGGGAGTGTGTGTTCATGTGTGTGTGTGTGTGTGCGTGCTGCCCTGCCCCTTGTACTGAACAGACCAGGGCTTTAAATTGCTTCCGTCACCAGGTCTGAGTAATGAGTGGGATTCTAATCGGAGTTCCTGAGGCCAGAGGCATTAGTCTTAATCTTCCTGGCCCCTCCACCACCCGTGACATTTAATGTAGTACAGGTACAATGGTAATGAGAATACATTCTGCAGCACGGGTGCAGCCTGCGCCCCCCCCCCCCTCCCTGCAAAGACCAGGGGAGGTTTTGGGCTCTGCAACGAGGCTATTGGCCCTGTCTTTCGGCTTCAAGAGTCATTAGATTCTCACCGGCTATAAGATATCTAAAGTATCCTCTAGTTAACTCCGGCTTCTTTATGCTACTGACTATAGCACTGGCATGAAAACCAGAGCTAAAAAAACACTGGAAGCTAAATTCAGTGCATACTTCACACGTTAGGATATTCTTCACAGTTGGTGGTTATTTGTTGATGAAGTTATTTCGTTGATGTTATTTTTGTGTTAATGAGTTCTATTTTACCTTTTTTTATGTTAGTGAAAAACAGAATACTTTTCCCCCACACCCATCATGGCTTAGATCTGTTAGTGGCGTACCAACATACTATACATTCAAATATACTGGATTTTAATGCATAATATCACCTCAAATAAATAGCAACATCTAATTTAAACACATTTGTGGAGTCAGTATAGGTAGAGGAATACGGAATAGGGCTCTTTCACTTTGGCGGATGAAATGTCTTGGATGAAAGCAGAATTAATTTTCGAAACCACAGCGCTCCTTAAAAAAAACCTGAATTGGCCTAAACACGCTTGGCATATATTCAAATGGGTTTTCCTTAAACAAAACCCCTGGTCTCGGAGCATGTTTTGGGGGAGAGAGGAGGGAAAAGGGCACAGTTCTGATTCCGGTAGCTAAGTAAATCCAGACGAGCATAAAGCAATAGCGTCTGAAATCAGCCCGAGCCCGTCTACAGAATCAGAGCCGTCCCCAGCGCCCGCGCGCGGATCTGTGTGGATGCAAACGGCCCTCCTGCGCTCAGTTAGCGGAGAGCAAATTGCTGTGGGATTTGTGTGCCGGAATACTTCAGCAGGTAATTCCTCTCTGTCTCCCGTTCTGTTTGTCTGTGTTAAACTCCCCCCCCTGCCCCCCATCCATTCTCACATCCAGTTCCGCGCTTTGTCCATCCATCAATCCGCGCAGTTTGTCAGCGGCTCGACTTCATCCCCGGCTCCTGCAATCAGGCCCGGGCGGGGGCCACCACCGCTGGGGGGGGGGGGGGAGCGGGGCGGGGGCCACCACCGCTGGGGGGGGAGGCAAGGAGCGAGCCCCCCCCCGCACCCCCCTCGTCCGCAGCTCCCTGATCTGCTGACGGGGGCCCTGACGCTTGTCCTTTTCTATTGCACAGGCAAGCAAAAACACTAATGCAGCCGCAGTCCATTTCTCCAACACACCGCTCCTCCTCGCCCCTCACCACAGACAGAGACACACAGAGGAGCGGGGGGGGGAGGGGGGGGGACAGAGAGAGAGAGAGGGAGAGGGGGAGGGGGAGAGAGAGAGAGAGAGAGAGAGAGGGAGGCAGGGAGAATTTTCTAAAACAATTCGTTCTCTAGTCAGCCTGCAGCTCAATTTGTCTCCCCTCTCCCCCACACATCAATAGAAATCACGGTGAGAAAATGTATCACTAATTAAGGGCTGATAAGCTCCGTGTCGGCTGTGGTTAGGACAGAGAGCGGGAGAACACTGCAGGCGCTCTGCCGCCAAACCGCCGCTGCCGACAGACAGCCGACGCCTGAGCGCTCGCCTCAAACGCACAGTGCCGCCGCCGCCACCGAGACTGAACTCCTGCTCCCCACGGGAAAAAATCCGCAAAAAAGGTTCTATATGAACAATATTCTGTCAAGGGAGAACAAGAAATACAGCGGTTTGAAGAGTGTTTTTAAAAAAGGAGATACGTTTGTCGATAAAATTATACTTGAAATAATAAAACGTATTTGTTTATAAAAATGAACGACTGCACTAGCATATAATTTTTAAGCATTTCCACGTTCTTCCATATGTTTACATTATGAGATTTTAAAAAACTAATGAAAAAAAAGAAGTGTTTCCATTCTATAGGAATACGCATATACACACACACAGACGCTGGCAGTTATTTTGAGATTACAAATCCAATGAATTTTACAAAAAAAATATGAAAATGATTAACCAATTCCATCAGTGAATATATCATTAATCTTAAGGCTACATTGAATGTCCTTTATTCCTGAAGGGAAAACATCTGCAGAATCATGCTAGCTGTGGCTAATGTAAACAGTGAACATCCAACTCTCCAAAGATATTAATGAAATTAAAATACATGCTAAACTGTAAAGTCAACTAAAGCTAAGCTTTTTGAATGAGATTATACAGTATTTGGCTAGCTACTGCAGCTAATTAGATGTTTGACAAAATATTTACTTGACATCAGCTCATAGCTGTTCAAATGCAAATACAACAACTTACAAAGCTAGTCATTAACTCAAGATAGCTAACCACAAAAGCCAGCAGGCAGCCATCTTTTTATTCAACGTATTGAAACGTGGGACACTGAAACTATTGTCTTGGGCATAAAGATGCTTGATTGAAGAGACACATCTTTTAATGAGTAAATCCCACATTCACAAGTAAATATCACACCCTTTCCACCGACTGCTTTGAATCATTAACAGCAAAAGCCAGGCACAATAGTATTTTTCAGAGACAGTGACTGTGTGCAGGTTATAATGTAATAGGGGACAGCTCAGCATACGGCATCTCACGTGGTTTAAAGCTGTAAAAGTACAGCCTTTATACTGTAATTTACCATGGAGCCTAAATAACAGTCCAATTGAAGCGTCTGTCTATCGTGCCATCGCACACGCTCGACCCAGAATGTATTCATGACCACTCATAAAACTGGACACAGAGTCACCCAGGGGGGAAGGGCCTCATTTTGCAGGGTTTCCCTGCCTCACTGCCCAATACTGACCCCTCTGGCTGATTGGGGAAGTGCAGCCTGCCTGTGTAAAAAATAATAATAATTGCATTTATATAGTGATTTTCTCACACTCAAAGCACTTAACAGTGATGGGGAAACAGAGAGAGAGAGGAGTGGACAGAGATGGCAGGGGGCAGTGCGTGGCACAGAGGACTCGCATGCTAATCTGCACAGGCGCAAAATGACAGACGTGCCTAAAAATGCTATTTGGCACTGCGGAGATGAGGTATGCACACGAGCAGAGCATAACATTAGTGAAACTGCGCAAACGGCTTAGGGGAAGGCGAACAATTTTCATTTGATTGAGAACGCTGGGAGTTTTTCTTCATATACGCTAAAGTAGAACAAATATGGCAGCATAAGTGCGGAGACACAGCGAGCGCTCCACGTCGCTGGAATCGTTTGTGCTGCTATTTTGGGACAGTTATGGTCTGCAAATCATAAAAAGGTTCAGGTTTATGTGTAATTCAGCTAAGTGCGCACATTTTATTGCGCAGTTCCTGCAGCTCATGTACGGCAAAATCCACAACGCTGAATCAGCGCAGGGTACATTCAGCTCAGCTGGAGCACGCTTCTGCTCATACCAACGCAACGTTTATGGATGCATACCGTCATCATATTCATAAATCTAACGCATGACGATGACTCCCACATTAAACAATGAATCACCAACAAACGGAGTTACTAATAAGATGTTTTTATTTTTTTAAATCATGTCAAATGGGTTTTCTTTCCCATTTGTTTCGCCGTGAGATGCTCTGTTTGGCATTTTCAACTCCCAAAGAGCAGCAGCAAGATAAAGAAAAGCAAGCGCACGCAAAAAAAAAAAAAAAAAAAAAACGGTCTTCACTGGGAGGCCATTTACATGAGACAACTCTAATTAGACAGCAACGAAATGTTATTAATAGGCTGGACATTACGGAATCAGCCCGTAATAAATGGGCCCTGTCAGAGCCTTATTCAGCGCCCAAATGAGTATTCTCACTTCAGTGGCCGCGTCTGAAGCCCCGCCACCAGCGCGGGATAACAAATGATTGCTATTAACCGTATTGTTAGTAATGATGGCGGAAAACAAACAAAAGCCCATAAATAACAATCTGCAGAAAAATTAACCCATAAACCTGATGGATACCCAGCTGAGAAATAATAAATGACGTTTTGGACCCTGCTGGGAGAGGCAAGCGGCTGTTTTCTCTCTATCATTAACACTTTTTTTTTTTGTATCCTGCGCAAAAAAAAAAAAAAAAAAAAAAAGAGAAAGCTTCTGATATATAATGATCAACACTGCCTGATATTAATTCCGCTATTACAGGAGCAGCTCTCGGCGCCGGCTGGGTGTAATATTATTCACAGATTACAGTGAGAAAACCCATCAAACACTCAGCTGAGCGGGCTCCAGCGACAAGCCGCTCCGCTCAGTCCTTCATTGGGACACAAAAGAAATTTCTCATATTAATTAACTCCTGTCACCCAGTGCGCTTCCCCCCCCCACACCCCCTCTCTGATATGTGGGCTCCACAATCTCCCCAATGCCCCCCCCCCCCCCCCCCCAGCCGTGTTTTCAAACGAAGCTGCTCGTAACTAAGCAGTCTGTTTACCGCGTGCGTTTCCGTTTGGCAAACTCCTCCCGAAGCAAACGCTAACATCGGGCAAAATGGAACACTGAGAAAGAACGGAAAGAGCTGTTTATTCCTTTAAACACGTACGACCAATTACGCAATATTTCACTGTTATAATCCTCAGCATGGGCGTACAGTTACAGTAACAGGATTACCAGCCCTTATAGACTATTAGGAGGGTTGTTCTACGGAATAAATGTTGGATTATGGGAGGAAACAGGGTCAGTTTGTGACGAGATATCAGATTTCCTCACATCAAACCACACCGGGGTCACGCTTATGCCATTAAGCACCAGGAGAGCATGATATTAGATGTCCATCATGGATCACGCGAGTCCCCACATTACATTCAGACTGACACTAATGTGGTGGGATACGGCACGGGAGGCACAAAATGGCCGACACAAAGCCATTTCCACAAAACCACACGGATCTATAATTCATTTCTTAAAAGAATGAATAAGCCTGAACGCTGAGCATTGGTATATAATATTTTTTAAGTCTTTTTGTTCACACGGTTTACTCTGGAGTAGATTACTCTACTCAAACGATGTTGTGAACATTAAGCCATGCACTCCCTAAACGGGGGAATCCACAGAACGGTGGCTGGAACGGGGCCTGGTCATGTTACTAAAAACATGAAGCGCAAATAATAACAACAACAATACAAAAATAGCCGACGTACAGGGTGAGGAATTATTTTCTGCGTTAAAACTACGGGAGAGGCGAGGGGTACAATTAGGCCCCGTAAAGAGGGACGTCGGCGTAATAAATCCAAACCCCACGTCCTGCGAAGAGCAAATATGAAAAAGGCATCAAAATAATGAAAGATTGTTTATGTATCGTGGCATGAAATGGGAAGGTGTAGGGTGTGGGGGGGGGGGGGGGGGAGGCGGGAGGTGTAGCGTGTGTCGGGGGGGGGGGGGGTGTAGCGTGAGGGGGGGGGCGAGGGAGACGGATGGACAGAGCTGACATGACGGTATTCATCCCGCGCGCCTTCGCAGACACGCCGCTAGTGCCGTTCGACAGAGCAATAAATCAAGAGCTCTCCGCGCTGTACCTACAGCTTATTACACCCAACATGACAAATAAATAATAATCCCTGTCAGCGTGGCCCTTTGCTCAAGGATCCGGCCCGAAACCTTCTGCTCATCACTCCTGATCTTAAGTGAAAACACTAGAACAAGGGAATTGAAGGCCATGGTTTACTGAGCTTGTGAAACTCGGGGAGGAAAGGAAGGAAAGGAAAAAAAAAAAGAAAGAAAGAAAGAAAGAAAAAGAAAAAAAGGCGACAAAAGAAAATGGGGATTGGAGGTGCCAGATCGAGAGAAGCTGATGGCCGGGAGGTGGGAGGGAGGACTGCGATGGACAAAACAATGACGGCCGGTCACCGCGGCAACAACCTCAGAACTACATGCGCTACTCACAAACTACGCACAGGGTCAAAGTTCATCAAAACAGAGGCCTACATATTAATCGGAAATGGTACCTTCCAATGCTAAAACCTCCTTTATTTTTGGGCAAAGAGCACGTCCAATATACCCGTAATCATAGCAAATTACCGCTTGGCCTTTAATGGTATATGTATTATAATAATAATACTAGCTATGCTATAACTAACTTCCTCATAAAAAGGGATCCTCTGGGGACAGATAATTATATCTGTGGAAATACTGCCGGCTCTCATGACCAGACTGAAATCATTCCTGAGCAATCACAGTCTCCACGAGCCTCCGATGAGATTAGTGCGAGTAAAAACGTGCTTCTCTCTCTACCCCCCCCCCATTTTCCCCTGCATCTTCACCATCTCCTTAACCCCCCTCCCTTAGATGTGGAGCCATTTACTCCACACTGTCCTTCAGTAAAAAATAAAGAATTAACCGGGTCCCCCGCACGACAACAAATGAAAGAAAGCAGCGGTGGCGTAAATCACCCGCGCGTCAGCGTCGCAACATGCTGATGCCGAGCGTTTCGGGGCCCTATTTTATCCTGACATTTGTAGATGACTAAAAGTGTTACAAAGGAAATAAAGTGCTGATTAAAGACTGGGCTGTCATAAAGGTTACTGGATTGTAAATGGCCCCTTCCATCTTCCTGTTAATAGGTACCACGCCGTAAACACGCTGAGGGATGGGGCGGCCGGCCGGCCGGGGCCCGTCAGGGACGGTATAAACATTAATCACCCGATCACTAAGCCATGCTTAATTGCGAGCTGTATATCACCCGGATCCGCGGTAAGTAGGGGGAAAACTCATTATGGGCGCTTCATGGCGTTGGGTGGCTCCGGTCTGAACCCAGTGTTCACCTGGGGTGGGGGGGGGGGGGCTGGGGGGGGTTCAATCTGACGGGACAAAAACAGAGAGCCGGGAAAATAATCCGGTGATTAATATCGCGAGATGAATCGCGTCCTACAGACCGAGGCCATCAAATTCGTCGTAGGTTTACAGAGCCCATCAGAAAGCGCGGTGACGATGACGATGATGATGATGTGTGTCCTAGCTGTAATGAAATGTGAGCATAACAGGCATTCAGGTTTGTATTGGTGTGTTTGCAACAGAAGGAAATTGAAAAATAATCCATATTTAAACAGCAGGTCGGTATATGGATATGTTTCTGATATCCAAGGTTGGCATAATGCTATTAACGAGTTTAACAAATATCTAAATCAATTAATCAAATTTAATCATCAAAAGCCACAAAAGGTTAAGCGCATTTTTTGTTCTTGCATTGCTGCGATGATGACTACCTCTGTCTATCAGTAAAATCACACAAGACCACTGCGCAGAGAACACCAGGGAGATAAGCAATACGAGCTGGCTTTAAAATGAGCTCGCCGTCATCTTGGACCGGCCCGTCATCGGCCAGCCTGTTCCAATCCTGAGCGTTAAAGCGTTAAACGTGCGAGCCGTCTGATTCTTCACCGCACGCCACGGTCCTGCCGGCCTTTCTGGGGCAAAGGAACCGGCAATGTGAAAACAATCAGGGAGACGGAGTATGATGATGTCTCAGTACCACTCCTGGCCATGAGCCGCGAGCTGCAGTCTCCCACATCGCGGCCTGTCAATGGAAGACTCCGCTCGGCCACAGTGTGCGACGCCAGGTCAGAATACATCGGCTCTGAGCAGCCAAGGCCATAAATTGACAGTGAGATAATTTATTCCAGCCTCTCAACCATACCAATTTCACTGGAAGTTTTTGTTCTTGGTAAATGGGCCATGCTGCTTTCTTTGGGCATTGTTCTTTGTTATTCCCACAAAGTGGAACATTCAGCAGGACTGTTCAATTTAGCCTGACCACCCTTCTAACTAATTAAGCATCAAGTGTTTATCCGCCATTACAGGTCACAATAACATATAGCTGACGTCACAAATGATAAATTAATTTAAAAAATACTTCATGAAAATTTGCACTTTTCCAAAAACCGTACTTGCAGAGATACCTTTGATGTTCAGAATATAATACACCTCAGCACAGAAGTCTATTTTGAGAATATAAACACTGTAAACTGTTAACCTGATTGCATAATAACCCTTAAACATTTACAATTAATTTTTTTTAAATGATACTGTATTTGGAACAGACTGAGTCAACCATGTGTGATGCTGGATTCAAAATGTCAAGCTTTTGGGCACAAGAGTAAGTTGTAAGTTTATTTAACTAAATACAATGAGAATTTTTTTTAAACTTCTTAAAAGGTTAAATTATTCGTTTTAAGTTGTGGTGATAACAGATTCTCAAATCTACAGCATTACTAAACACTGCTGTGCACAGGTCACGTGTCCGTATGGGGGCAGAGAAAAGAGAAACGCACGATCACCTGAACTTACGAGTGTGACACCACAGTTCAGAGAAATGTGAGATGTTCAGGGTGTCCAAACTGGAAAAGGGCAAAAAGTGTGGAAAGTGGGGATCAGGCAGTCAGAGGGCACGCAGAGTTCACCAGGCCGAGAGAGGGAGGGAGGAAGGGAGGGAAGGAGGAGGGAGGAGAAGACAAGTCAACAGGAAGATACACACAAAAGGGTCAAGGCACCTCCTTCAGATATCTTCTAATTAAAGGACCAAGCTCTTCCTTCTTCACTTAAGCCACCATTCCCACAGACCAGCATTACTTTTGGGTACCTGAGCCATTTACTGAAGTTTGCTCATTTTAAAAATGTCAATTGTTGAGTTTATTTTACAGTCTTTTAAATTTGAATGTAAAGTCTCTGCCTACCACAATGACCATCTCTGCTTTTAATCTTTTGTGTTCAAAGGAGTGTTTGCTGAAGAGCACAGGCAAACAACCCCTTCTGATAAACAAAAGAAACACTGCCACAAAATGGCACCATAGCATAGCATGCAAGACTGCGCTTTTAAATGACTCAGCTGTTCCTTCCAGCTGGCACAGCTTGCCGAGTGATGTCAAAAACCTGTACATGTTTTGGGGTCGAAAACAAACTTGGCTAGAAGTATCAATAAAAAGGGATTTCTTAAAAATAAACAGTTCTTGTCATGGTAGAGTTAAATTTATCGGTAGCATAAGGATAATATGAAATCATTTCCATTTTGTTTACTGTGTGGTAAAACTGAGAGGAACCTTGCTTCCCCGGGACAGATGTGCACTGGGGCCCATGGGTGTGACGTCGGGCCATAATTGATGGTGACATCAAGCGCTTAAGTGAGTGATGACAGTCGTCAAACCAAAGACCCAGGTCTTTGGGCACAGCAGGCAGACCCCCTCCCAGGACCACCGCAACCAACCCCCCCCCCCCCCTTACTGGAAGCAAATGCTTCATGCTTTTCAAAGGTTGCCAGTTGAGTGAGAAAGCCAACATAAGGTCAGCATACTGATGTATAATAAGTAGGTTTAATGCATAAGTTTTCTGTGGGAAATAAATAAATAAATAAATACAAATCATGTTAGATATTTCAAGAGTCATTATGTTGTCATTAAAACAAAATGGGCAATCTGGGCATATACGATGTAAACTACAGTGAAAATAGCCAAAGATCTGTCAAAGAAATCTGAGCATTCTCTGAAATTTAATCAGAATTTACTGCCAAAACGGCTCTACAATAAGGTGGTGACAGGCATGAAGAACTGCGTCCAAGGTGGCCAATAATCTGTTTTGGGTTTGCCCACAAATAAAGAGAAATCCTAGCTGTTTTCCCATGTTGTTCAGACCACAGATGGGTGCATTTACACCATTATTTTTTATTTCTTTCATGCGTCTCTGAAACATTGTCAGACAACGTGTCTGTGGGCTCAGAGATCTCTGAAAAAGTAACAGTTGTTTTGTTGTTTCTCGTAAAAACGGCAATATGATCCGGATTTGAGGGGGAAACGTTAAAACTTTTGTTTCTGCTCCTACCCACAAAGACTCCAGTGGCGCTTATCGTACATCTGAAAATATGTACTGAATGTGCAACTTAAGTGGAAGGTTTGGAAGAATGCAGTGGTGTTACGTGCCTGGTACATTTTTCAAGTGCCCTTCGGAATGCCTGCAACCAGAAAGCAATAAATTAGACAACTGCTTATTGCAAGTTTTATGGTAGCTTTTAATTTTCTTGTTAGTACGCTCACGATAATGTTCAAAATAACTTAATCGTTTAAGAACGACAAAGAAGTTTCACACAGACGCGTTTTAACGATTAACTTATTTCCGGCATATTTCTTATATTTCATCGAATGCGATAATTTCTCTCACCTATACAATTATAAAAGCCACTAAACACCAATGATGTCGAAAACTATGCTTATAAGAGGAACCGTCTTTCAACCACGTTATTAAAAGCAATATATCAACCGGTAGACGCAGTATGTAATTAACAGGGTTCTAACAAGCCGTAAATCAATCATTAGCAAGCATTCTGCCTGCTCTCTGCCATGGTAGCAAGCACAAACAAAATTCCACACAACATGATGAGGCATATTTTGCAAACTGGGCTACGTATTAGGATGCCGTAGTCAAAAAAGAAAATATGAGGACAAAATAATGCACCTTTTGCCAAGAATCCACTCCACAGACTTCTATACCTGCATACTGTTATACTGCCCCCGGGGTCAAACTGAATGTTGGCACGGGGCATAAGAATTCTGCTCAAATTTGCCTTCCACATCAGGTGCCGATTCTCATGAGGTAGACGTGGCGGCAGTGAAGCATTATGGGTAAGGGGCTGAGCTTGTAATCTAAAAGGTCACGGGTTCGATTCTCTTACATGAGCAACCCTTCCATGAGCGTGGTGCTTCAGTATATATCCAGCTGTATAAAAAAACGTCGTACGTCGCTGTGGAAAAGAACATCTGCTAAAAGACTGTAATATCTTCATAGCATTCAGCTGTCTTCTACAACACTCCCACTGCTTCTGCACCAGAGGGGGGAAAAGCTGCACTAGCTGCACTTTTTACTGCAGGTTGTGATGGCCATTGCTGGCATAGCTACAGTATAAATTAATTTTCATGGGTGATCTGGATTGCAAGCAGTGTTACAAGCAGATTCTGTGCTCCCATCAGTAATATATTGCTTAATAAAAGTTTTTTTTCCTGACAAAACGCACCTCTATTGAAAGATGTGGTCAGGAAACCCTTGCGACAAGCCTGACAATTACTGTACAGCTACCATTGTAAAAAAGATATAAATAAATAACTATCCTGTTACAAACTTTGCAGATGGTAAATCAACCAACAGCAAAGAGGATTCTTTATCAGATCATAAAATCTGCATGTGGACATTTCATTTTTCCCCTCTTGCTTTTACAAGGAAATTGCAAGCTTGAGCAAACCCTTCTTGTTTAATAGAGGTTACAAGGAAGGTATAAGGCCAAGGGTAGAGCTGGAATGAACACGGGATTGTGTTACCTTTAGTGGCAATAAAGCAAAGCAGCAGCTTCACCTGTTTTCATAAAAACTGGGAGGAATAACAGGTAAATGATCCAAGCTTTTATCAAAGCAGTTTGGGGCTTGCTTGCACTGGCCATGGAAAAATGGTCATTAGTTTCAGTATTGTAAAATAATTTCGACTTTGTCAACACTAGGAGGCTTCACGTTACAACATACATACATACAGTACATTAAAAACATAAACAATCACCACTCACGTCTGAATCTCATTCAGAATTCTGACCTGCAAAGGACAAAATTATAAAGGATGAGAAATCTCACTTAACATGCTTAAGGCTTTCTTGAAGATATACGTATATCATTCAGTTGATTCTTAAGTCGATTTAATGGATAGCAAGTGATATGTGAGCTTTTCCGTTTCCTGTTGATGTTACCTGTGATCTTGCCAAAGAGATGTGTTATTTCCTCCTGGGGCAGCCATGATTCACCCCAGCAACGTCACACCCCTGGTTTCACTGCCTGAAGACCTGTGTGCGTGTGTGTGTGTGTGTGTGTGTGTGCATGTGCAGTATGTGTGTGCAGGTGTGTGTGTGTGCGTGTGCGTGCATGTGTGTAGTGTGTGTGCGTGCATGTGTGTAGTGTGTGTACGCGCGTGTGTGCGCGCGCGCATGTGTGTTTGTGTGTATAGTGTGTGTGTACGTGTGTGCGCGCGCATGTGTTTGTATAGTGTGTGTGTACGCGCGTGTGTGTGTGCGCGCTGCAGTACTGATAAGCTCTAGATTCTCTGCGCAGGTCATTTCACATTACGGGGTCAGGGGTTCGTAACCCACATTTCAACTCTTCAGGCCGGGGTGGGGTTTGAACTCCCGACCCCCTGATGCAACGGGGCGGCACTTCAATGCATAGCAGCCGCGTTTACAATCGCACGCCGGCTCGCCGACTGCAGGCCGGCGCAGCAGAAAGCCCTGCGGCCCGGTGGCCTGCCCTGAGAGGAGGGCCGGCCGTCCCTTTGAAGTGGTGAAGCGAGCCCTGCAGTCGCCTGATCCTTAAATCGCGTTAATTAATCGACCGATAAAAACACACCCTGTGAGATTCCACACAAAACCCACAAACCGCAAAAAACCACGTAGGGAAACCTGAAAAGTTTGAAAGTTTATTCTGCGGAGCCTTTTGTTTATTTATTTTGAAGAGCCCTTCTCACTTAAGAGTGCATCCATGTTGTACTTTGCGAGCCAGCCTGTCATTTGAGTTCCGCTATGAGAGATCTGAAAGGTATTGACAGTAAGAGGTCACTCAGGCTCGGGGTTAGCGGGTTAAAATGCAAATGGGCTCGTTCGCGTCAAGGGCATGTTCAAGCTATCGCCCGCGATTTAAATAAAATCACATTTTTCACCGCCTAGTGGAATTTACAAATGCGGCACATCTCCATACGCGGAGCCTTACGCTGCTTCAAAATGTGTGAACGGAGCAGAAAAACTCCGCCACCGTTCATTAAAATTTGCATTTCATAAAGCCCGCACTTCTGTTTTTCTTGACATCTGCTATCTCAATATCGAGCTTTTGTGGTGTCACCAGGAACACTTAACGACCGCAGAACCGCATTCCGGAGACTCGAAAGGTCATTCCAACATAATAACAATTCTTTCTCTGAAGTGCACTGCCTTCTGGGTAATTACGGCTCCCGAGTCGCCGTGTTTTCACGATTTGCTTTGCTCGCTCCGTCTCTGAGCCAACAACATTTCATTATTCACAATTTGGGGGGTTTTTTTCCAGGGGGGAGAATTATGCGGGAGAGTGACAGTTACCTAGGGAAACAGACAGGCGGTTTGTCCTGTACGGCGAGCTGAAGAGCCCAGGCTGTACTCTACTGAACAGCCGAGCCCTAGTCTACTAAACAGCCGAGCCCTAGTCTACTGAACAGCCGAGCCCTAGTCTACTGAACAGCCGAGCCCTAGTCTACTGAACAGCCGAGCCCTAGTCTACTGAACAGCCCAGCCGTACTCTACTGAACAGCCGAGCCCTAGTCTACTGAACAGCCGAGCCCTAGTCTACTGAACAGCCCAGCCGTACTCTACTGAACAGCCGAGCCCTAGTCTACTGAACAGCCGAGCCCTAGTCTACTGAACAGATCCCAGGACTATTGACCTCCTGGCAAGGCCGCTCAGACCCAGGAGGCTTAAGCAGATTCTTCCACAGACTCAGACCTCACACAGCCACTGATTTACCCGTCAGACTCATTTTAGAAATGCTTGTCCTTCAGGTGTATTTATAACGCCAAACAGACAGCAATTAAATCTGGGGGGTGGGCGAAGATATTTACTGGTGGCTTCAAAGCACATTATTTCAAGTAGGCCCACAGACGCCAGCTGGATGTGTGTCCTGAAACTAGCCGTTGACGGTATTGGAAAAGATAGTCACATAGTTTGAAACCTGTATTATGCGAGTACAAACAGTACATTGACATGCTAAAAAATGTTTCTGAACTCATTTTTATAACTTCTCTGAGAGGCTGAACCTGTATTTCCCCCCTCCCACCCCATCATACCCCCATCTCCTAACCGATTTCTTTCTCCCCACCGCATGTGGAAATTAAAAATGGCATAGAAACGTCAGAGTGCTAAAAAAAACAGCATTTTGGACGGCGGTCTAAGGCGGCCACATTTACCTAAATCAATATGGTACCTGTGCAGTGAAGCCGTCTCAGATTACAGGCAGTCGCAGGAGCCAGGCCGTGAACCGGGCCGGCGTTTGCACAGAACATCTCACCCCCGTCTCAAAGTGTACTCGGCGGCGTCCGTGGAGCGCGCGCCGAAGACACCGTGTGCCAGTCAGACTAACAGTCCTGTTACGACACACACAAACACACTTCTGCCACATTAAAAATCAGGTCAAATAAAGCCTGTCCTGCTCTGTTAGTGAGCGCCGATGCCTCAGAGGGCTGCGAGTTTCGCACAGGCCCGAACGGCGTTCTTACACACGGTCAAATAACAAGTTTGATACACAGACACAGAAGGGAAAAGCCATTGTAGACCTAAGAGCATTCGCAGAATAAAGCATAGCCAGGTGTGAACACAACTTCAAAGAGTCGCAATTGATTCCATTTCTTTTCTTTAGGTTGTGGTGATGAACAAACCCAGTGCACCGGTAACCTGTGAGAATGCACGCAAATGTGTCGACAATAGAAAAAAAACCACCAGGAAATTGAAAAAGACAATGCTGGCCTTTATATTTCACGAGCCAAAGAAAAACATGTTTTGTCTGCCGTTGATCCGAAGAATATCTGTGCCCATACAGGTATTTTATAAGCTTCACTGCCTTTATTTAGCAATGGACGTTAATATATAAACTTAGGGCTGTTTGTTTTGCTAATCCTCTGCTTACACCACACCCACTTCTTACATTCCAATGTCTCACATCTTCCAAGCTTTCACATGAAAGGATTATTATGATAATGCAATCAGATTAAAAATATTGATCTGGTCATTTCCAATGCCATGACTTTCCCATGAAGGCAGTGCAGCAGAGGAGAAGAAAAAAAAAAACTCATGAGAAATTATGTATCTTTCAAGCTCACCCGCTAAAAATAGATTGAGAATCTGTGCTCGACTTAGACCCGATCATATTCACACGACCACAAGAGCATCTACATTAACACAACATGTATTTTGCCACAGGAGAGAAACATGTACGATTTCTCTACACAGAAAAAAGATAGGGAAAAAGACCAGGAAAAGCACACTTGAATGTAAATCCTATTCCTGTGCTATTGCATCACTGAAGCATTGCGTGTGAGCACCGCTGTAATAAGTCCTAACAGAATCCATTATCAGCAGGCCTGGTAATATCACCAGCTAATGGTAGATAACACACAATACTCAAGAGTTCAATGTGTACACAGTGTGCAAATGTCTCTGCAGGGGGTAGTAGTTAATCATCCATTTTATTCCCCAGGGCCCGAACCAAGATAACCAATAACGAGAGACACCGGCGCTTAGCCACAACTACACATTTTTATCGCGGAAGCCTTACAGCTCGGCCACACAGGGTTGGCTGGCCTGAAATGCTGCTCACGCTGGCCTGAAATGCTGCTCACGCTGGCCTGAAATGCTGCTCACGCTGGCCTGAAATGCTACCCACGCTGGCCTGAAATGCTACTCACGCTGGCGACGGAAAACAAAAGGTTTCCACTTAGCCTTTTTTTTTCCTACTGATTTATGTTTTATTCATTCATGTCATTCGAAAATACACGTCTATGCATTTAAATATAAAATCATTACTTTAAGTAAAAAAACATTAAACGTACTCCCTAATTTTCGCATACAGGTATCTGAGCATCTCTTTAAAAACAGAAAGATTCAGAGAGGTAATGACATAAATTGCCTGTCATAAATAATAACCGTTTGCTTCTATTGTGGCAAATCATAACTGATTTTCGCGTAGTGAAGTGTGACTAAAGTTGTCAGCTGTGTTGAAGTCGTGTATTAAAAAGAAACATGAGTGAAGCTATACATCAGGAAGAGCTTTGAACGATGGCTGCTGTCATTGGGCTGTTTCCTCCTTTCATCCAATTCCATGTCTGGTCATCTTTTATTACATTATCCAACAGAGTAACCTTACTCTCTGAATATGGATACACACTCATATGTGGGTATATTCATAAAACTACCACTACTCTCATGGCAGAGCGTCTTCATTTTATTATTTTATTTTATTATTTTTTAGTTTGTTTTGTTCTCTGAAGTGGTACAGTGTGATCTCATGTGAAGAAAATACATTCTTTCTACGTTAGGCCACAACTGCTCAGTATTGAAAGGGGGGACATAATCTATGAATCTAGTGTGTATTTACAGAAAAGCAGGCCATTCTCTTATGTGACACTACGTACACAAACACACGCTAAATTAATTTTACCCAAACGTGTGCAGAATACATCGTGCCGAACTGAACCAGCTTCGATGTCTCAGAATTCCGCTGGAGCTTCCTGCCGCGGGCGTGTAGGAATGTTGTCGGTTCCGAGCGAAGCGACGCCCAGCTACCCTCCACCCTCGGCAGGACGTGAGAGCGCAACGCTGGAGGTTTCTGAACGAAGGCCTTTCCCTGACTGATGGACGGGACGTGAAGTTTTCCTTCCGCAGGGGCGACAAATATGCCAGTTTCTACACACTCAAACCTCCGGTTCTCCCATTTTCATCAATCACTGCACATAAGATTCATTATTTTAAGCCCCTTCTCGTGTTATGTTTGTTTGTCAATCAGCTCACCAGGTTTGTTTATTCCCTTCACACACAAACCACCCAAAGAAGGAGCGTTGACCTTCAGCTGACGCTAATGTGCTTTTTTTAAACAATTGTGGCGTTTCCAACACTACACTGTTACATGTCAGATTAGTTAGAGGAATATCCTGCCGTGTGCAATTTATTTTTATTGCAAAAGTCTCAACAAAAAGACCTATTTAAAAAAAAAAAATTATTTCATCTGGTTTCAAGTTCACATGACTGAACCGTCTGTGTGTGAGAGGGGACAATGGCTCTCTCACACATCTAGCCCCGTTTGACACAAACCAGCTTTGGTCCTGCAGGCCGGACGGAAACGGCCCCGGTTCCACGTTTCCGCTTCAGCACACGCGTGTGCACACGCAGGTCATTAATTAGTCGGTGCCTGCGCACGGGCTCGGGAAGCGGTTTCGGGGTCCGTTACGAGCCCCGCGCGCGCTCAGGAATCCCGCTAGCCTTCGCCGCGGCTGCAGCCCGTTAGCGTTGATTTCCCATGATTAATGGTTTTAAGGAATAAAAAGAGAAAGGTCAACTCTGGAGTTCGAGACAGAGCAGCTACACGGGGAGTAATTAAGATACTTGTGTTAGCATGATTAATAACCGCAAGCTGGCACGCCGTACAGTAAACAAGATGCTAGCAGATGGTTCGCACAGGAGGGCGTTTTCCCCCCAAGTAGGAAAATGGTATTCATTATCTTTCCAAAAAACTTGCTGGATAAAGTTGGTCTTTTTTCAGATAAGTCCAGCCTAATTATTTACATGCCTGCTAAACGCCTAGAAATGGGAAGAGGAAATACTCTGTTTCATTCCCCCTGCACCGTTTGAGAACCCATTTTGGGATTTCCCACACCTGTGTTTTCAGAAGTTCCCTCCGTCACTGGCAGATAGCATCACCTTTTTGTCGGTTGTGACAGCCATAGAAAGTAAACTCATCACCTTAATAATCCTGAAGCATTGCAGCAAGAAACATTATTTATATTGTGTCACACAGACAAGGCATTTACAGCAACACTACTCAACACTGCTCTTTAAGCATCGCTGTATGAATGGTACTCAACGCCCACCAGAGATCTGTCCTCTCCCGCCCACAGTCTCTCATGTGACGGGCAGGGCTGCGGGTTCAGCTCCAGCATTGGAGAGCAGAGCTGGGAGACGGGTGTCAAAACAGTCCAGCAAGCGCACCTAACGGCCGCTAATCAGCTCTGCTGTTCCTCTGCAGTCCGCGTCTCGTTCACAACTTTCGTTCTTCAGCGAGAAACAATCTCCCGGGTTTGAAGTTCAGTGTGCGCTCGCTCAACCGTCTCCTCGTGTGAATGTAAAATGAAAACGAGCGGTTAAAAAAAATAAAAATAAATACGAGTCAGCAGGGAAGAGACGTGGACAGAATCCACAGAGAATGAGAACCACAGTCATATAGCCGTAGGTGCTATAGATAGAATTAATGGGCCCAATCGTCCAGCGTACCGGCGTAAAAAAAGAGCAGGACGCAGACGTGGATGCTGCACCAGCACAAACCGCGTAGCTCGCTGTGCACGTTTCAGAGCACGCGGGGAGGAAACGCAAGAAGACACGCGAAAATATTAAAAAGGGGCGTCTACCATTAGACCCTACCGCTAAAAACAGCAGTGTCTCTACACCGATGCATCCATTGCTGATCTATTCTCTGTACAACTGATATTCGATCGGCTTTGAACAGGCCATCCTGACTGCGTTTGCATGGTCGCATTTAGTACCGTTAGCACGAAGGGAAATAATGGCGGACGCGTTTGAGGCGGAGCTACACGAGAGCCTCGAGTACAGCGTGTGTTGGTATGAGAGCAGACAGGGCCGCTGGTCGCGCCTCTGTGACGTGCAGGAGGCTGGAACACGCGAACCTAAATGGGAGAGTTCGTTCGCAGACGTGGAAACGATTACAAAAAAAACGGAGCAGCAGCAGCTGACACGGATCCTCAGCGTGTGTGTCAGTGCAGTGACCGCTGGCAGGAAGGTGGCACTGGGCACAGACTTGTAATTAAATTCATTTTGATGGGCCTGGGAGTTCCAGAGATCGCCGAGGCCGGGGTGGACAGTCCCTCCTCGAGAGACGGGGGTGGGGGGGGGGGAGGCTAGGGAGATCTCCGAAAGCTTAACCCGAAGGAGCCGCGTTGAAACAGCCCCTGTGTGACAGCCAGCAGCTGGGTGCACTCTCAGCTCTGCGTGACCTACATCCCCCAGCAGGGGTCAGTGGCGAGCAGAGACTCCGGGGAGATCCGACAGGAAGTGTCACAACGCCGTGAGCAACATTCGCATGCGATCTCCCCAACGTTACTCAACACAGGAATATCAAACCAAGTTGTTTTGCAAGAACCTACAACCAGGGCCACAGCTATGAATTCTCAGGCCTGGAACAAAATATTTTCAGCCAGAGGCCCGGGACAAAGTGTCCCAGCTTTCCTTCTAAATCTGTAGCCCCTCCTACCTTAGCTTCCCTTGTAAAAATGTGAATTTTTACACCTATGGTTTGACCTTCCTCATCCTGAATACGACTGTTTTTTGTTTTGTTTTTTAAATCTACGGCAAACGGTTTGAGGGAGAGGACAGAAGGCGGGAGGAGACAGCCTCCCTTATCTCCCCACCCCAGGGCCGCGGTGCATCCCGCCTCACATTAATTGTAAGTGACTGTAGACATCAGGCCAATGCTGGTCCACACCTCAGCAGGACGCAGGACTGACAGGTAGGCTACCGGCAGTGACAGGCACCCGGCAGCAACGTTAGATGTGTCTTTCTGGAGACCCTCGAGGCTCATAAACTGCCAGTTTGACAATGGAAGCACACATGGACACTCTCCATGTGACTGCAGTCCAGTCCAGTGTCTTCCAACAGGAACCAATACAATAGAGATAAGCTGAAAGACAGCACCAAGAAATGAAGAAACTTACTTATTTAATACACCAAGCTTTAGCCTCTGATTAACCATATGTGCCAAACTGCGAGGAATCCTTGACTCAGTGAACAGTGCAGGCACACTTTTGATTACTCATATAATATTGATTCAAAAATCAAAATACCATTGTTACAACTGATGTGTTTGATCTTCATTTATTGGAATAGTTATTATATATTCAAGTCCATAAAGCCTTCACCTCTTCAGCTTGGGTCATATATATAATTTTTTTTAAAGCTGAGTTTAGCTGCCCCATAATCTGATAGAAAACAGAACCTTTATGTCATAATACAAAAATTCCCAAAAATGTCAGCCAAATGTCTTTTCTTTTTTCTTTTTTTTTTACTCCACATCCAGTTGTCCAGACAAATGGATGTGGAGTAAATGCATTACATCAGTCTCGTCAAATACACTTGAAATAGCAAAATGCCTGTGATGGGGAAATTGCCACTGAACGGGCATCTAATATAAATTCCAAGTTCAAGTAATATTGAACAGTTCATTATTTCCTGTCAAGTCCAGATTTAATGAACCAGGCTTTATCGCATGTGCATCTTTTACTCAAGTCTTTTTGGCCTACCCTTTGAGTGTTCACAGAAACATTTCCCTTTGTCAGTTGTCACACTTCTAAAACTATGAAGAGGGAAGGGAAAGGATGATTTCCTACACTGTAGCTAACACTTTTACCATCAGTCAAGCCATTGAGGTGTTCCCCCTTATGTACATAAAGATTCATAATGCATCATGTAGCACTGCATACATGCAGAATAGCCAAATAATGTTCATGCTAAACGTGACACACTACATGGTCAAAAGTATGTAGACATCTAACATCTTATCCAAAATTATGGGCATTAATATAGAGTTGGTCCACCTTTTGCAGCTATAACAACCTTCACTTTCTAGTATATACTGGATGTCGTAGCATAGCTGCTGGGATTTGCTTCCATTGAGCCAGAAGAGCATTAGTGAGGTTGGACGCTGATTGGGCGATTAGGCCTGGCTCGCAGTTGGCTTTCCAACTGATCCCAAAGGTGTTGGATGGGGTTGAGGTCAGGGCTCACTGCAACATCTTTCTTCATCTAAGACACTTGAATCACATCAAAAATATTTTAAAACCTTGTTCTGCTGGGACTCAGAGGATATACAGTCAGAGGACAGCAGGACTTACACAGAATCTGAATTATTGGGAATCTGCCCTTTTCTCAGATTGATCATAACTAAGAGTGATTTAGCTACGGACCAATGAGGTTACATGTGACCCAAAACCAGCTAGCTTTGTGAAAGACCAGATCTGTGTTTAATTAGAGCATTACATGGTATTGAGGTCAGGTGAAAGGTCATTATGGTTCTGCAAAAATTTTGCTGGAATAAAAAGGTTTAGAGCAATAAATAGCTATTATATGTACAACAAACTACTAAAAATAAGATAGCATATGACAATTCTATCGTTTATATGCTCGTTTGAAATGCAGCCTATCGACAGTGTGCTGTATGTTATACAATAACATATTTATGACAAATACAGTATATTATATTTAGGAGGTGTAACAGATTATTGTAAAAGTGGATAATACTAGCAGTGCATGAGAAATTAAACAGTGCTACGTGTGACTAATTGCTGTGTGACTAAATGATGTGCTATGTGATTCCTTACAGTACTGGGCCCAACTGCTTTGCACAAGCCAGTACACACTATTTCAGCTCCTACACTGGCTGTAATGCCACTGCAGTTTGAGAATATATCCAGGCTTCAACGTCTTTGGAAAGAGAGGACCGTTTCCTAAACGCTCTCTGTCATCAGAATATGACGTTAACCATTTCAACATTTGAACTTTCCTGCCAAGGCATTCCAGCTAATAATGCACAGCTAATCTGCTGAGCGTTGGGTTATATTAGAAATTAATCTGTCAATTAGCTTCACAGCAGCAAATCACCCCCACAGGCTGTACTGCTGTATGATCAGGATCCTGTTAATTAAATTATACCCTTCGTATGCATTAACATACATGCAGAAAATTATGGTCTGCCATTAGATTAGTCCAGCAGCTTTTCTACAACTCACAGACACGGATTTGGCGATCGGGTTACAGAAACTTTGATCCCTTTGACTCCCAAATCAACACCAGACAGAGTTCACTCAGGGGTCAGCGAAGTCATGTGATCGTCACATTCCGAAACAGCCTCCAGCAGCCCTGCACTTCAGCAGAAAGTTCAGGAATGGCAGACTTGTTCTTCCTGCTCGATTCGAAGTATGAATGTTAGGTTTTTCACACTGGTACATCTCAACACACAAACACATTCACAAGACTGTGAAGACAATGAAAGACTGCCTAAATACATGTAAATGTTCTGTTTCTCTGCCACTCACAACATCTTCAAACACATTACTGCAGCAGAATCAATATTTTCGTCAGTTTACATGCAAATATAAAATAAATTTAAAAAAACAAGAAGCAATTCATTTTGAGTCCATTTCCTTCACTCAGATCAATCTGTAGTGGAACAAGAAGTAACTGGGCTAAAGTGGAATTACAGTCAATCATGAGAGCGAACAGGGAAATGTACGTCTTAGGAAATGCATGAAAACAACTGTTCTGGGACTAACTCAGCAAAGTGAGGATTTATGCTGTTTGTGTTAATATGGATTTTATGCGATTTGGGTGTTTTTGCTTTTTTTCCAGTTTAACTGAAGACGTAGCTTTCATCTGCAGGAAATAAACAAGAATCTAAATATACCGCCACTGTAACATACAACAGGAAAAAAAGAGAAATGCTGTCACCTTTTTCTTTTTTAACAGAAAGTCACCATAATCTTTAAACTTTCAGGGTCATTCAACTTCTCAAAGTAACGAGCGCGAAAGCATATGCAGGTCTCCTTCGCTTTACGTCCCCAAAAAAAGACCCAATTAATTTATCAATCCGCTCTCCTCCGTGACAGCCCACTCCTCTTTGCCCCCTTGCCAGCACAAATCCATCCATTACAGGCCAGGTTCTGGTACTTCCCGGCAGCCTACGTGGCTGCATAATTACACTTCTTCCCTTGACAACTTGCATGATTGTTTTCCTAACAGTATATTACTTCGTTAGTACTTCCCAATATACGTTATTTTTAAACTGTCACTTTTGCCCGACTCATCCTGATTCACACTCGTCTGTTTATCATAACAATCATTAATAACTGTCACTCCCCGCCATCAATTTAACGAACTCACTCCCTCATTAGCATGTTCTAGCATTTGTTCCGCAGAAAGGCTGATTATTTTCTACAACAGGCCAAGCCAATTACTTTGGTGAAATGGAATCACATTAATCAAAACTTAACAAGGTGGCAAATTTAAAGATATCAGATTGCAAAAGACAGCATAACTAATATGTCACTGTCAGGGGTTCTGTGTAGGTACGCGGCAGCTGCACTAAATATATCTCCTCACAGCATCCGTGCGAATTCTGACATTTTATACGATCTGACAACTATCAAAGTGATATTCGAAGGCTGGAGGCTGAGCAGAGAAGGCTTCTGATGACTTTTCTCGACTCTGGCAAGGACAGTGGAAAGGGGGGAGGGGGGGCTGGGGGGGGGGGTGGTGGAGGAGGAGAAGGAGGGGGAGAAAACAGTGACCGTGTCTGTTTGGGCCAGCAGAAGGCAGTTCATCACGTCTCCTTTCACACAGACGTTTTCTTTTACACTTTAAATGATGATAGTCATCAATCACCGCCTGACAGCGGCATCAAACCAGCTGCAAACATGCAAAGCCTCGCGGTCTGAAATATGCTGACGCTACTGATAGGAGAATTAAAAATATATATATCTCATTCAGCCAGCCGACATGCACGTGTTGTTTTTTTTTTGTTTTTTTTACTCTCAGGGATATTTTCCAGCCTTCTCTAAAGAAAATAAATGTGCAAGAGAAAGGCCTGTTTTTTGTTGATTAATACAAACGAGCGAGCGTATTAAATATGACAATTAGTCTGAAGCGCATAAGGCCTTTCACATTTCACAAGGTGTTTCCTAATAATGCATTTTTTCCCAGGGAGCAATTGGCCACACATTGATTTTAATTCCGTCCCTAATTACTGATATGCAGTATTTTTCCCAGACGCAAAGAGGTGTTAAACCAGCCATAACCAAGCACAGAATAAAATGCTGAAATTCTCTTATATGGCCATTTAAATGTGAAATAATGTTTTTCTTTTCCTTCATGTGTGCTTTATCTTCTGAATAACATTTTTATCTTCAGATAGACTTAATAATCCACAGTTATTTATCCATACATCAGGCCTATTTCAGAAGGCACAGTTGTATTTTTTTTAGTTCACAATAACATTGTAAGATTTACAGTTATTAAAAATAAAGCATGCAGTCATATTGATATTATTATTCATAACATTGTGCGTATTTCATGCGTGTGCTACTCACAAAAAAAACTAATAAAATGAAAGCCATCTAAACAGTGTCTGTCCTGTAATATTTCATGTTTAATTATTCTGGATCATTAAGATGATTATATAGCGTCATATACTCATGATTTATTTTTCATGCTTTCTTAAAAAAAAAATCTCCTTCACGCATTTAGTTCTGAAGACACACGTTTAAAAACCACCTTTAATTTAAACGACCTTTAAAAAAAAGAGGGAAAAGACAGTACTCAGGTTATCTGTGCACGGTCGGGGTTTTTCCCTCCCCCACTTTAAAACGCATCCCACCCTCCTCTTTTTCTTTATCATACATCTACCTATATTGCTCCTTTCTTTTTTTTTTCCTTCCTTTTTTTAAAGCATTGAGAGTTGAGCAGATGGATGTGAATTCAAAGTTTCCTGATCCTTAGCAGAAGTTATGGAGGGTTATCTTTGGCTGTATATCTGCGGCTCTGGCAGGCCGCTCCCCTGGTGATGAAGGATTAGGCAGCGCAGCTGTCCGTGCGCCGGATGATGCAGTGCTCGGCTCCCCGACACGACAGCATCGCTTAATCTTAATGTCCGCTCCTCCGCGGCAGCCGAGCAGGACAAAGCCAATCAACGTCAGACGCCACCGGGATGGACCTACAGCTTGGCCCTGGAGTCTCTCACCCTCGCAGGCCTATTAATCAACTTCAGCCGCACCGATCCCAGAGTTCACTTCTCCCAAACCGCAGCTGAGCCGGGCCCGTGATGTATAGGACTGGGGGCCGGGCCCGAAACAGAACACTTATCAGATTGCACATTATGCACTGCTTTGTGTGGCTGAAGGGAAGAATAGGGAGGGTGGGGGTGTGTGTGTGTGTGTGTGGGGGGGGGGGGTATCGAGTGCGCCTGCCCCCTTCTTTCTGTCGAGGGGGCCACCTATTCGCTGTGTTTACAGAGATATCGGCCCCAATAAGGCCCAAAACCTAAGGATAGGGGAGAGCTGGAATAATGACTCGGGGGCTCATTTAGATAAATCGCTCGCCGGCAGTCCTTCAATTAGCGCTGGCGTTCGGTCTGATCCAAACCGCCGTCTCCTCACGCCGCGCACAGCTAGGCCTGCTTTCTGTTTGTTTGTTTGTTTGTTTTGCCTTGACTGCGCACCTATCTATTCAAATCCTTAGCTCTGTACGTAACACAAATGCCACTGGATGGCCCTTTTGTTTGAAAAAAGAAAACAAATATAGAAATTAAACTAAATGTTCATATTCAACACCCCTCTTTGTATACATATTTGGATGTTGCATAGCCCACTGAAGATAGAAAAAAAAGAAAATTAACCCATTGGAGTTGGCATGCAAGGGGCTAAATATTTTCCGTTAACCATATACTGTAGATTTTTTTTTTTTCCATTTCAAACAGCCAGGCAAATACAATGTTTCCATGTTTACTGCAACATTTCACTGTAATTTTCTCTCTTTTCATTAATGTAAGAGTCCTGTTCAAATATATTACTTCCATAAAGTACTCTGAAAGGAAGACCACCTTATTAAATTCAGACACCCTCCACTTTCTAAAACATTAAGAATGCCACATCTTACATCATGTACGCCATTTAAATGGGCTGAGCCTCTCTTGTGAGCTATACAAGGAATCCATGCCTGATTTAGTGAAGCAAATTTAAGGCTAAATATATAGAAATTCCATTTTAGATCACACAGTACAAGATTAACTGGCAATATTCTGAACAGCATTGGAAAGTACAAATTTTACATGGCTGTTTTTATTTTGATTCAGTGTTTCACTTTATGCTCCTGAAAGCATCTACACCAAACGAACCGCATACATTCCATTGTTATGAGCACAATAGATTTTTGTTTTCCTTTTTGTTTTATTGCTTTTATTTTGTTTCCTTGTGGAATCCTGGTCTTCAATGCAAAAAAGGACCCAATGAACGAGCAAAGCAGCAATTCGGCGTGATTCTGAGTGACACAGAGGTCTCAGTGCTTATGAAGCCTTATATGTGGTATGTACTCTCATCGTTACTGTTGGTTGTTTACATAAAACGCAACAGACCTATTTATAGATATTAAGATTGCTTTACTTGTTTTGGCTCACGCTCAGAAAAGGGTGTTATCGAATCAATGGTTCAGGCAATATTGAATAAAGCACTGATTGGCGATGATTGTTTATGTGCAGATCAGTTGCTGTGGCTCTGGTAATTGCTCCTGGCGGACATACGACTCGCTGCTTTAAATGAGGGAGTGGCGGCCATCGCTGTTATTTAGCATTATTTACTGCTGCTTCAGGAACGCTTGGCCACAATGAGCAGAACCTCGGCACTCTCAGTAATACCAGAACGTTCTCCACCTGAAGGCTTCAGCTTCTACGCTTCAAATACAGACAAGAATCCAGTCAACTGAAGGACTAGGCCTCATTCCACAGCCTTGGCTTTTTGCAGATTGTTGGCAGTTCCACACATATCAATGAGAAGAACTGGTGTATGTGTATGTGTGTGTGTGTGTGTGTGTGTGTGTGTGTGTGTGTGTGTGTGTGTGTGCGCGCGGGGGGAGGGGGGATGTGGTCTTGACCACATTGAAGACAATGAAGCAAAATCAAAGGGGAAACCAAAAAGTATGTTTGTTTTGTTTTTCTTCCATTACAGGTCCTGCACATCACACCCCCCCCCCTCCCCCTCCCCCTCGTACCGGCAACCTCCAAGCCTGCACATCACGTGCCCCCCCCCCCCCCCCCCCCCCCCCACTTAACTGAGTTTTAGTTGGCTCGTTGTTATGTCATTAAAGGCCAGAGCATCTACACCCATCTGTGGCTTAAATGAAATATGTTCTGTTTCAGTCCAGTTCTTAGCCGAGTCATATAATAATAAAAAATCAACATAATTGGCAATTACTGGTACCTAATTTGGCAGTAAAACAAAAAGGCCAAAAGGACAAGCGCAGTAGACAGGAGGAATATTAAGTTAATGCTGCCTGCAGGCCTGTCGTGTGGGCCGGCCAAGGCATATGGAGCCAGAGCATTAAAGTTGGACCACTTTATTCCGCATACACAGTGCTAAAGGTAACCTTGAGCCTGTGCTGCAATGAAGCTAGAGCTCAGCCAAACCCCCTGAACCCCAAATCTCCACTCCAACTGAGCTGAGCCAAACCCCCTGAACCCCAAATCTCCACTCATACAGACCTGAGTCAAACCCCCTGAACCCCAAATCTCCACTCATAGAGAGCTGAGTCAAACCCCATGAACCCCAAATCTCCACTCATACAGAGTGTGAGCCAAACATTCTAAACCGCAAATCTCCACTCCGACAGAGCAGAGCCAATCCCCCTGAACCCCAAATCTCCACTCATGCAGAGCTCAGCCAAACCCCCAGAACCCCAAATCTCCAAATCTTCACTCGTACAGAGCTGAGCCAAACCACCGGAACCACAAATCTCCACTCATACAGAGCTCAGCCAAACCCCCTGAACCCCAAATCTCCACTCATACAGAGTGTGAGCCAAACCCTCTGAACCCCAAATCTCCACTCATACAGAGCTCAGCCAAACCCACTGAACCCCAAATCTCCACTCATACAGAGTGTGAGCCAAACCCTCTGAACCCCAAATCTCCACTCATACAGAGCTCAGCCAAACCCCCTGAACCCCAAATCTCCACTCATACAGAGTGTGAGCCAAACCCTCTGAACCCCATATGTTTAAAACACATGCATGTCGCTGTATTTCTACATGCAAAGGGTGTCACCAGGCTCATCATCCAATGACACGTCACTGAAGATCTGATCACCGAGCAATTAGAGAGCTCCAACCACCTCGTCTGCGCACAGCCCTCTCCATCAACAACACCAGCACATCACCGCGATCACGCTAACACAGCCATCATCACCAATCCACAGCAGATAATAAAGGGACGATGCGTTTATAACGTTATTAATTAACAGTGTTCCGGGACGGAATTAAATCAATATGCCGGGGCCCCAATAATACCGCTTTAACTAGTTATGCAAATCAAACATTTAGAGGTTCGGAGCGGATATAAATGCCATTCACATTTCAGTTCACACTTATTATCGTGATATTAGAGCTTTCCGGCTGTGATGGCGGCGGAGAAAGAAAAAAAAAGAAAGAAAGAGGGGACTTAATGCTCATTTAATTACACTCTGACATAAGGCCCAAAGAGTACAGAGTACAGACTGCTGATTAGCTGGCAACTCGCAGGAAGGCTGGAGCAGTGCGGAAGACAACGGGATAATAAAGTGAAAATGGAAAGCTTGAAATAGAGAGAAGGACACCCGGCCTTATTAAGTGTTGTGGCAGTTGTTAAAGAAAGAATACCACACAACTCAGAGCTTCTTTAAACGCCTGCAAGAGGCCAGGAACTCATTGTTTTAAATGTGATTATTGCTTCCCTAAATAAGACAGATAAAAGCAATGATTTACGGCATTATATAAAAAGAGGATATCCCAGTAATGTATGTATCCCTACAGGTATTTCATAATGGTAAATGTGTGCAAATGTAGATATGAGCCAATATAACACTAGAAATTGTGGATTAGAAATGTAGGTATTTGGAAGATGTGGTTTATTGGTTTTACTTTGTTGTTATTGGACCGTGGAGAAAGCAGCATTAAATTTATTGCGTTATTATTCCGTCTAATAGGGCACTAGAGCAAGGATTTCAGCATAGCATTAAACTCAAAATAAAAATCCAGTAAACTGAGAGCTTCCATTGTCTGTCATTTCTAGCCGGTGGCTTCTATCCAATAACATTGCACCAATAAATTGCACAATGCAATCAATGCATGGGCAATGGGCCTAATTGAGAGCCAAATTCCTTTTTCTTTCTTTTTTACTTTTTTTTTTTTTGTTGCATTCTTGGCCCTGAATCCGGTTGAAAAGACGAATTTGGTTCCCTAAACCCCTGACGCACTAATCCCTTGACTCACAATAATGTAGATTCATGTTAATCAATTTCCATACAAACACGAGACATAACTAAACCAGCTCACTGAAGTCTCGCTCCTCTAGCCTGCTGCCCCTTCTCCACACACCACCCCCACGTACACAGCTACTGTATTGTTATTGCTTTTCATTGGCAAGCTGATCCCGGTCCAGATTTATCCTACAATAAGCGTCGCTGGCCATATATGACAATAACATAAAATCAACTGAAATTGCGGTGAGACAGCAGCATGCATGGAATAACAGCAATCAGGTCCAGGAGCTCGGACATCCTGGGAACAAACCCATGAACACCTACCTACCCTCAGTGCCTTTTTCCAACGGTCGCCGCGACTACGAATATTTCTGTAAATGATCACTTTGTCTGATCGTCTTAGCTGCTCACTTTCAAATGAAACACAGGGCACTGAGCCTGGTAGCTAATGCAGCCAGATCAGTGTATTATTTACACTGCCATACAAGCAAACCACATAGGAAAGTCGCCATATTATTGCTGGTGTAAATTAATGTAAAATTATCATCCCCACTACTGAGAGTTGGCTGGCCCATGTAATGAGAGCTATATACTGTACATATGTAGCTATCCAGCAGCTGAACATTACTTGTGCTGCTAATATTCTACACATTCACAAAACATGTCAAACAGAACTTGGCAGCGTGTTTGTGGGGGGTTTGTGGCCATTTTCTTTTTTTTTTTTTTAAACTAAGATTGCATATTTTCTTTATAACTAGATTTTATTAGCATTTCTTTCTGATACCTTTTTCCTCCATCTCCCATTCAGTTGGGTAGCTTTGAGTTATCTCAGTACTGTCATGGTTGTCAATCACTACACTGGTACAATGGTCTCCAAGCAGCATAGAATTTACATGGTAATAATGCCAGATTAATTAATGAGTAAGGGCTTATAACCATATCTGAGATTTCATACTTGCATAATGTTGCCATCCATATAGTTAATCCTGCCATCTTTCGGTCTGTCTGTCTGTTTGGGTGGCTATCTAGTAATCGATCAGAGGATTGTGGCTCTGGCTAATAGCTAACTAGCTAACAGGCTAGGACCCACTGGAGTTTTCATCAAGGGGAAAGCAAGTGATTCCATTGGGAAAGACTGATGTGCAGCTGTCATGGAATACTAAATATCTGACATGTCATGTTGTCAAAGTTTTCAAGAAAATAAATGGCTGTATTTCAGTCAAATTAATGTATAATAACTTGCCTCATTCAGTGAGTAATTTGTGTGATTATGAGTTTTATTATTTCCAGTAAGTACATTAAGTAGTAAGTCATTTCAATGAATAGTTTCTACATTTTTGATACCTTAAAAATGTATGAAGCATAACAATAACACACAGAAACTGGTGTAACAAATGGGAAATTGAATGTGCAACAGCAGAGGCAGAGATAGAAGCATGATGATTGTTGTAAATATCAGTGTATTTTTTGATTTTCGCAGCACACTGTCAGTCCCTGCTCATTTGGTGAGAGCAATGACATTTCACCTTGTGCTACATCTGAATATTTAACTTATTTGACAAAAGCAAACTGTTTAATACCACTTCAAAGAGCCAGAACCCTCTGCCAAAGTTCCGGACACAGCGAGTTTCAACATTATCGCCATTTGACTCTGCCTCAGGACATCTGTGCTGAGCAAACTCTGGACGTACAAGATGCAGCCAGTTAACGTTGTAGCATACTTTTTGCATTCGTTTTTTCTTATTTAAAAAGTGTATTGACACAAGCACTTTGACTGTAGGCCCAGTGAAACACAATGGCACTGTACGATCTGAAAAGTACTCTTAAATGAAACGCCCGTACGTGCATAATGGCAGAGGACCTCTCCTCTCAAACGCATGCATTTTTCACGCAGCCTCACAGGAGCAGTCAGCGGCGCTGCGGACGGAGGCCTGCGACTGATCCAGCTCTTTACGGAGCCGAAACAAAAGGGCCTAATGGAGGAGAGCAGCCACCTCAGCCCTTTCCCACAAACACGCTCGTAAATCCGCCGCCCCGCGCGCACGTCCGACGCTTCCGCTACGTTTTATATCCCTTTTTATGGAATTACTGACATCTGTATGATTCAGTAATTGTCGGCTCTGCGAAGGCGCTGCGGCAATTTGGTTCCCCCGCATCCCAGATCAATTGCGTCTCTCCAGGGCGAGCGGGAAAAGTGATATCTGCAATGGCGGCCTGATGGATCGCACGCTCAGTCTGAAGCGCAGACAAACAGCTTAATCCCGCACAGATTAGCCGGGCCGCCTCCCACCGTCCGAACGCAGAGATGTAAATTGCGTTGTCAGAATCGGTCGTCGTCCAGGTAGCGGTTGGGCTAGCGGGAGCGGCTTGGGCTAATGGAGATGAACGCTGATCTCGCGGCGCTGATCTCGTTGCTCCGATCCCTCTGGGCCTCCGGTTTCCACGACCACATCTTCAATAATGGAAACCATTTGCAAGGCAGCAAAAAATCCCTTCAGTTCAGAGTTTGCTTTTTAGATGATTCGGATGCTTTGTTTGATATCATTAAAGGTGTGGAAGGGGGGAAAAAAAAGCAATAATGTAGAAAAATCTGTGTGAAATTTTATGTGCATCTAAGCAACATTGCACCTGCAGCAACTCCAATGGCAATTTATTAATTTATCTTTTTATCTTTGCCCCAAAAGAACTATTGTAAAATAATAGTAATACACAGTAAAACATATGAAAAATGACATTTTTGTAAGCATATTCTCTTTCCCCATTATTCTGGGTGAATCAGAGGTCTAGGAATGCTAAAGTAAAACATTGCTCCTTTAAATGTTTATTTTAAGAACAACGGTCCTCCAAAGCAACATTTATAATAAAAGCTGATATTCATAGATACACAGAATTACAGTGAGAATTAATAAGCACGTTGTATTTCAAAAACAATCCTTCGACAAAGATGTTCTCCAAGTGGTGAGTGAGGTTCATGGGGCTTCAGCTCAAAAAGCCATTTTGAGTTTGAGCAAGGGAATGAGAGTCCCCGTGCTATATATCTTTATTACTTTCGATGGTCACCACGGTGACCAGTTGTTTATTCTCATCAGTGGAGACGAGGTAACCATTTTGTACGCGACATCAGTTCGGAGATAAAAACATATTCCCTTGCTGAAAAAAAAACAGCGATGCCAATGCTAGCCACAAAGCAAAGTCATGAGATCAATATCTTGATTACAGTCTGTCCCCTTGTTCCGTCCAGCATGCCATGAGATACAAAGGCCCAGGAACATGAAGGGTATGAATGGAACCAAGATGACCACTAAGCAGAACTTAAACACATAAAAACGTTCAAAATTTAATTCTTCTAGTTATATTTTCAGTGTCATAACAAAAATGCTTGATCACAAGAGTGCGAAATACAAAAATAGGAAAATAGGTCACAGGAAGGACATTAAAAAAATTATATCATTATATATACATTTGATTGGCCAACTTAAAATATAAATAAATGCAAAAGCTCGTTAAACTATATATCAGTGAATTACACAACTCAGCTTTAATTGTACAAGCAATGATATCAGTAGGTATTGATTCACATGTTACCAGCGCGCATTTGCAAAGCACCGAATCAATGAGCGATCACACACACGCTGATCTGACCTCACTGGCAGTGAGGTGGAGGTACTGGGCCTTCGCGGTGTGTGATATGAAAGTAAAGGGGGTGTTGGGGGGGGCTGAGGGAGGGGGAGACACACTGGCAGTGAGGTGGAGGTACTGGGCCTTCGCGGTGTGTGATATGAAAGTAAAGGGGGTGTTGGGCGGGGCTGAGGGGGGGGGGGACACACTGGCAGTGAGGTGGAGGTACTGGGCCTTCGCGGTGTGTGATATGAAAGTAAAGGGGGTGTTGGGGGGGGCTGAGGGGGGGGGGGGACACACTGGCAGTGAGGTGGAGGTACTGGGCCTTCGCGGTGTGTGATATGAGAGTAAAGGGGGTGTTGGGGGGGGGGGGGGGCTGAGGGAGGGGGGGAGACACACTGGCAGTGAGGTGGAGGTACTGGGCCTTCGCGGTGTGTGATATGAGAGTAAAGGGGGGGCTGAGGGAGGGGGAGACACACTGGCAGTGAGGTGGAGGTACTGGGCCTTCGCGGTGTGTGATATGAGAGTAAAGGGGGGGCTGAGGGAGGGGGGGAGACACACTGGCAGTGAGGTGGAGGTACTGGGCCTTCGCGGTGTGTGATATGAGAGTAAAGGGGGGGCTGAGGGAGGGGGGGAGACACACTGGCAGTGAGGTGGAGGTACTGGGCCTTCGCGGTGTGTGATATGAGAGTAAAGGGGGGGCTGAGGGAGGGGGGGAGACACACTGGCAGTGAGGTGGAGGTACTGGGCCTTCGCGGTGTGTGATATGAGAGTAAAGGGGGGGCTGAGGGAGGGGGGGGACACACTGGCAGTGAGGTGGAGGTACTGGGCCTTCGCGGTGTGTGATATGAGAGTAAAGGGAGTCTTTTGATGGCTCGGCACAGCCCAGGCAGCAGTGAGAGAAGCTAATGGGGATGATTAATGACAGAGGGCCAGAGGAGAGCTGGGACAGAGCCGCTACATACATCATCTCCTCCCATCATGCCCTGCTCCCGAGCAGCCCGCTCTGTAACCAGCACACGGCTATAAAAAACGCCTTATCTACTCCACGTCCTTATACACCACAATTGCTTCTCTCCCACCTTTTTTTTTTTCCTTTTCTCCCCGTCCTCTCCACCCCCCCACCCCAAAACAAGTGACAAAAAGGTGATAAGGTGAACAAGAAAATGGTGTGTAAAATAACAGGAAGATATTCTAAGAGAGAGAGGGTAAAAAAGGGGGGATGGGGGTGGGGGGGGTGGGGGGGGGGGGGAACAGTCTGTAATCAGTCAAGTTTTCAGCGACTTGACTCTCTGCACGCTGAAGCCTCGTTTCTAGGGTCTTATCTGCCAGATGGTTCCCTGTTTTGATGATTTATTAGGTGAGGAAAGTGCACTGATAAATTTCACCGTGTCTCTCTGCATAGGCAACCTATGGTGTCAATAGCGAAGCGCGGGCCGCTTTAATGAAAACTGTAAGCACCGAGGGGCTAACTCTTTATTTATGAGAAGCTATAATATTACCTGGGCAGAATATATCTCCCCTTCTCACGCACGCCGGCGAAGCGGAATCTGGTGGGAGGACTGGAGATCACATCCATATGCCAGCGGCTGGCTAGCATCCGTCACGCCCGTGGCTCTGGTGGATTTCTGCTTAATTGATGCATTCTGCTATTTGCAAGTCGCAACAATAACAGCGAGAGTTTATTTATGACCAATTAAAACGACAATCTGGAGCACGGGAGGACGCAGCAGATCTGAAGTCCTCTGATTGCAATTAGTCAGTGCGTTTGAATTCTGGGACACGCGCCTGATTTACAGACGAGACTGCCCATTAATTTCAGATAAAATTGCAGATGCTCGTAGTTACACAACTGACTGAAAAGAGCTATTTAAAAAAACTACATTTGTCAACATGAAAAGCCTTCTTTACATTTTTTTACATGATCTGATTTATGTCAACAAATTCATAAGTGAAACTGTTAGCTAATGCGCTGCCCAGGACCCAGTGAACACCACCCAAACATTCTGACGTGTAGCTGAGCAATACTGTGGCGATACTGGTAGCAGCAACAGAAAATGAGTATTATGTTAAGTCATAAATTTTGCTTAAAAAAAAACGTTGTCCTCCAGTAGGGACTCACGGACCCCATTCCGGCTTAGGCCAGTTTGTGGGGACGGCCATTTCTGGAACGAGGCAGTAATGCTACACCTTACACCTCTCCTTGCTCTTTAGACAGAGAGCCAGGGAATGACCCCCCTCCCCCCCCCCGCGCATGGCCTCGCTGAAAGGCTAGCCCAAGCCTGACCCCTGCCCCCCCCACCCCACCCCCACCCCCCCACCTTCACGGCTCCCCAGAGGAGAGTGGGAACAGCTTTACGGCGAAAATTTATAAGAAAACGGCGTGTCTTTCATAGCACCTTAATAAGTCAATTTTATGGTCGGCAGAAGTGAACAGTTTTCAGCAATTAAACCTGACAGCCACTTTTTATTTAGCAACCAGCTTTTCCCACATGTCTGGGCAAATGGAGGAGAATTGTTTGCCTACCGTTAGATCAATAGCTATCGACAGAGGGAATACTGGCAGTGCGTATGGACAGAAGAATATATAACACCTTTCAAGTCGCTTGCATTCCTTCAACTTTGTAAAGCTTGTGTTGCACTTGAGTGTGTCCAGTTTAATTTCTGTAGCAAGACTATTGGGATTAATATAAAAATGCTAGTTTTAAAATTGTACGTTTAAATATTATTATTATTACAAAAATAACATGGACAGGGCCACGGCAAAAAGGAATATATGGATTTGTTGGTACATGACTTGTTATCATCATCTTTCCACAGTTGAAAGATTGGTCCATATTAATGACCTCATTACACATATACTATACACAACACAAAAACTATTAGACTGTCTGCATGTGGCGTAACAACAACATGGCAAGAAACTCCAGCTGAACATCTAAATGTAAATTAGGAATCATGACTGAAGTTCCAAGGCAGCCGGTCACTCAATTTGAGGCCTCACAGCTCTGACCTTCCAACCAATAAACAACTTGATTTACCTGTAGAATTGATCAGAGCATCTTCACTTTAAAGAGCTATATTCGGGGGGTAACAACACAATTATCTTGTATGCAGTGCATTTGTCCAAATGTTTCTTCTTCTCTATAGAAAAAAAAAAGAAACTCAAAACTGGAGTTTTTTCAACATCAAATGATGCAGTTCTTATGTAGACAGAATCTTGGGTCACGCTCAAAATAGTCCTGATTAAACCTTGTGAAGGAGCATATTAATGATCTAGCATTTGTTCATTTAGAGTTTGTGACTTGTATACATTTATATGAAAGGATCATCCATCAATGAAACAACCCAAATGTCCACTGAAGGAAAGCAGAATGTATTCTAAAAGGGGGCGGGGCATGAGAAAGCTGCCTTCCCACTTTCCCTTAGAAATGAGCCACAATGATTTGTGTAATCTGTGCAAATAAGTTCTTAACAATTAACAGGAATTTGCAGCTGAAAGGGAGCCTGCAAACAGCATAATGGCGATCATTTGCAAACCAATGCGAGGCTTTTGCCGTCTCCGCGCAGAGAACACTTAATGTTTGACAAGGAAAGGCCGTGTTTAGCTCAGCCCTGACAAAAGGTCGAGTCCTAACGATCACCTCGGAGAGAACGACTGAACCCCGCGAATTCAGAGAGGTCACTGCAGACAGCCCTTCCTCAACACGAAACGCACGCAGCGCCAGCGCCTCCCTGCAGGCTCCCTATCTGCAGGGGAAACCATAACCCGTTTAATTTCATGGAATCGAGCCCCAAGAGAGAGCACACGCACACAAAGTCCTCCAGAGACAACATTCAAAACATTCCTGACCTACACCCATGTTCTCTCTTTCTCTCTTTATCACGCAGACACACACGATCTCTCTCACACACACACGCACACACACGCACGTGCACGGACACACACACGTACACGCATACGTACACACACATGCACGCATGTATACACACACGCATGCATGTACACACACATGCACACACTCACAGATACGCACGCACGCGCACACACGTATACATGCATATATTTTTGTGCCCCTAAATCTTAAGTGGCAGTGGTACTGCAGAGACATTTACAGGGAATATAAATGAAGACAGAATGTAAATCTCAGACAGAATCTGAGATCACTGCAACACAACAGCGTTCCGTCAAAAAAAAAGAGGAGAGAAAACAAGGCCGCTCTGTCTCCTCTGTTTACAGTTTTACCTTATTTGCCGCGGATTGCAGGCTCATAATTAATATTGCGCCGGAGCCAGCATTGTCATTTTTCAAATCATTTCCCTGGAAATGTTCTACAGCTCTTAATGGGCCCGCTAATGCTGTACCTGTCATGTTCTGGACAGCTGCGTTTTTACAAGACAAACTCGGCTGCGCCGCGCGCCTCTCTGCAGACTTCCCAGCTCAAAGGCGCGGAGGCCGCCGGTGCCAGCAGTGCCCGCGCTGCCAGCTGCTAACGGGCTGCATAGAAATCTGTGATTAATATTTTAGCTTTCGGTGGCGACTGTTGCTCAAGTGTCACCTTCCCACTCTCAGTCCCAGGACAGGCTTTTTCGGGGGGGAAGGGGGGGGTACACCGGATGATGGATCAGTAGAATGGGTTCCAAAAGAAAAAAGAAAAAAAAAATCATATGACTAATTAAAGCTTGGCTACACAATCCAGATGTGCAGAGGCCAGGAAATCTGGAGGGTGGCCAGGTGGCTGTATTCTACCCATGAACTTTGCAAGAAAGAACAGGGCCTCTCTCCTGTCTAATGAGCAATATCACTAATAGAATTCAGCCAACGGTCTCTGGCACCACTGCAGGCCCTGTGGCACCCTCGCACACCAGCAAGCAGGCCGGTGATAATGCCACACTCTGCGTTCAGCTGAATGTACAATGACCTCAGAGAGATGATGCAAATTCAGCGTGCGGGGACCAAAATGGCCGCCGTCCAGACCGCCGGTCTAAACGGCCATCGATGGGACCCGCGGCCCTCCCCAGTATTTAACACCTGCCTGGAGCTCGGAGACCGGTGGCACAAAAACACAAACACCGTTACAGGAAGTTAACTACGGGGGTGTTTGAGGTCCGCAGCAGCCCTCAGGGGGGTCTGATAATGGGGTTCAGTATATCAGCTCGCCCCTTTATGATGTCTGACGTCCCTCATCAGGGCGAACAGACAGAACCTTAATCCCCCCCCCCCCCCACCCGCCCACTCCCCATCCACGCCCCTGACGTCCCTCTGCTTGGACTACACACGCAAGAACTCGATAACCACATGACCGTCTTCACGCAGTGTGTGCATTAATGTGCACGCCAGCCCGGTGGCAGTTTAAGCAGGCCCCGCTGAGTGTGATGAGCGTCTGGTAGAGGTTTTGGACATGAGCACAAAACTGACTCACAAGATAAATAATGCTAATTTTTTTAATGCTCTTTAATGTATCTGTGTCTCCTAACGTGTTGTAAGACATTACAGTGAGTGGCATCTCCAGCACAGATAAATAGGTCATTAATAATGTCACCCAGCTAATTACATGTTGAGGGGAGGCCTTCTCAGAGCCCAGCAGTCTTCAGCAGTGATTCACCAGATACAGAACCACAAAACTCCTCTTTTTACACCCACACATTTTACTTTTTCCATTGTTGGAGAAAACCAGAAAGGACCTCAGTGAAGGCATTAATCTAAGGACAGTGCCATCCCTATAGCCAGAAATGCATCATAACATTCATATGGTAGGAAATATTTCCATTCACATTGGGCAATTTATTCAAAGTACATTTTTCACCATCTTCTCACTTCTCACTTGTCAGCCATTTTTTTTTACCCGAGAACAAGGAGACGTATAATAGCAATTAAGCTAGCAGTGCGGATGCTGATTTTAACACAATAGAGGACAGTTATCATAGCACAGAGGTCCATCGCTCCTCACTATACATCAACGCTTGTGTTTGCAAAGCAATCGGTGCTACAGATAAAATATGAGACCCCGTTTCTCCCCGTAATATAAATATATATGTTAGATGCTCAGCTAGCAAAACATAACTCCCAGGTAAAGTTTAAACCTGTAATATGTATATCATACGTTCACAAAAAAAACATGGGATTCGATCACATTTTGTGTAAAAAGAAAAATCATTTGATGACAGATTCTCCAAACGGTTGTGCTGAAGTTGAGTAATGACTGCTCTGAACACAGGAGCCGCTGCAGCTCAGTACTTCAGCTCAGGCAGTGCGAGTGCTGATTTGATGCAGCTGCATTGATCAAATTATGACATTTTCTTGCTGACTGATATCCAGCTGAATGGCACATATTGATAGAAATGTCATCCGGCCATTTTAAACCGTAACGATTTGCATGACAAGTGATGTTCTCTCTCTTTTTTTTTTATTATTTATTTTCTAACAGTGAAAACATCAAGAAGCCAGTTCCCTGTCAGCACTGAGGCAGATCCAACACGTCTCAGTCTGGCTCTCATTACCGGGGAGTATCACACAGGATTCTGTCATCGCTTCACGGAGTCTCACAAAAGGTTTCCCCTGATTTCTCCCCCCACCCCTGGGGAGGGACACACAGACCGGGGGGCTCACGCTGCGTCGGCTGAATGGAGGAGGGCGGGGGTGGGGTGGGGGGGGACAATCGCACCCATCAGCGCAGCAGCATGCCTCCCCGTTTAGGGAAGAAACGAGCGGGCCGCAGAAAGAGGCACGGACGGAAAAGGCGCTAAAACACGCGAGCGCGCGCCGCTCGTTTCCACGGAAATGATTTTCCGCCGTTTAAAAGAGAATAAGCGGCGGCGGCGGATGGCGAACATGATGTCATTTCGGCGCGCTGTTGCTCAACATCAAGGAAAATCAATGGCAGCTCTACAGGGGCAGGAAAGCCGGGGAACTGAGCTCCCTTTCAGGTCTGTTTGAACTCGTTTTCCTCCTCGGCGGCTGCCCCAGCGAGCGGGCCCTCAGGCAGCCCCCTCGCAGCGGGCCTGACAGCCCGACACATTGACAGCTCGCGCTGAATGACAACTGATTTGTACAAATTTCAAGCCATATAAATCTACCTGTCACAACAACGGCATAAAAGTGCTCGGGCCCAGCAGGTAATTCGGAGAAAGCTTCCCCTGACAGCGTTCCCTGAAAGCCCGAGACTCGCCTCCTGCCAAAAACTCCAGCCATCATCCATCGCTCACCTTTGAATAAAAATCCGAGGCCCATTTTCTTGCCAACAGGCTACCAATCGTCTTATTTAGAGATTAAAATAGTGCGAATTGAAAAACATCCACACAATTTTGTTTTAAAGCGGTATGAAAGTGGCCCCACCTGCTACTGTAGGATTACCACTCGATTTCTTTTTTTTTTTTTCTCTTCTTCTTTTTTTCCCCCTGCAAAGCACTCTGAGTAAATGAGCTGGGCTTTTTCACGGTATTTAAACAATATCCCAGATTGCACTGCAGCTCCACACCACCCTCTGAGCTTTCATCTGGCAGTAATGGCCGCTCGGCCAGCTTGGGCAACACTGGGCTTCCAAAGTTGGAGGGTCCTGTGAGTTTTACTACAGGAAGAAGACATGGAGCAGGGGAGGAAGAGCAGCTAATGGTTTTAAGACACGGCTGATCGTCTGGCTTCCTTTTTTTTTTTTTTTTTTACTAATCATTAGATTTGCCATGAAAACAAAGTTACACACACACACACACACAAATGAGACAGGTGGGGGTGTTGTGAAGAGCCTACAAATTGTTGTACTGGAAGGACGGGGAGGGACCTTCAAAGACAATATGATCTTAAAGAAAGTTATGCAGTCGCTTTATCACAACTCTCTTTGCTTTTGTATGCCTGTTTTTCCCCCATTCTCTTTGAAAAGGAACGGTTCATTGTCAGGCTATGACCAATATTTCTTTTTTTGGATGATATAAATAAAACACATGACAGAGTGCTCACAGTCGGAAGCTCTGTTAAGACATGCTGTAAAGTCCATGAACTCCATGGTTTAGCGGGAAACAAAAACCTCTTTCTTTCTCCGTAATGGCCCGGGGTCACAACAATTTAGCACTTTTGAACAAAACAAGGAAAGAGCTGACAGCATTTCGGTCACATGGTGAGTGGTGTGCTTGAGCTTTAATCTGGAAAAAAATGATATGAAGGCCTGACAATGAGCAATTTCAACACCGTTTCTCATATTGTAATTCGTAGAGGTAATTAATCAATGATGTATTTGGACACAGCTCTTTCAACCCCTGCAGTTTTGCTCAATATTAATGAGCAGCTCATAAATATTCAGCAGATGAGCTGGCTTGAAAAAGTACCGAGAGACAGCCATACTAGCTACCTATATTACCTTTCTAAGCACACATCAATCTGTAACTACAATAGTACATGTGTGTATATACACGAGTATAGATGAACAGATAGACATACAGACACACACACCAGTTTAATAACTAAAGGGGGTACACGGTTGTAGAAGTGAAGGACTTAAAATGGAACAGCAGACACCATTTTCTATGCAGAAAACAAGATCCTGCTGACCTCAGCAATTCCCATCAACCATCTACCTTCAAACAACAACTAACAAAAGATCAGTGCCATTCAAAAATACCAAAATAAATACAAAAAAGAAACATGAAATTGACCAGTTCTCTTAGCACTGCTAAAGCATTATATTACATTACAGGCATTTGGCAGACGCGACGTACAACAAAGTGGATAACCATAACCAGTGACAAGTGTGTCGAAAACCCTAGAGAGAAGTACCGTTCCAAGTGCAGGGAACAACCGCATAGTTCAACTTGGACCCTGAAGGTTAAACAGATTAATACTAACACAAGCGAGAAAAGCGGTGTTTGAATGAGTGCACCGCGATCATGTGTGAACGTCCGCATGCGTGTGAAAGCATTCGAATAAGTGCTGAAAACAAACAAACAAAGTCACCTTTCACATCTGGGGAAAAAAAAACGATGATGAGGGCTCGATAATTCTTCGTCGTTTACGGCCGGGGAGCACATTTATAGGCGGCTATCGCCACGAAGGGGGAGAAAACGAACTGAAGAGCTTTGTGGGGAGCGCAGGGCCATATTTCTTTGATGCCTTCTCCTTGTAATGGTCCTCAATTCACTCCACTCAAACCCCGGCCCCTCAGCTGCGGCCTGGCTGTTTGATTAGGGTTTACTCCACTGCTGACATATTATCATTGGACAGGCCTCTAGCTGTGCCAAATGAACAAGTTAAGCGAAGGATTAACCAGCACACTCCTGCTAATGCAGTCCAACTGTCACCCAGATCAAAGGCCTTCACAAGAGCTTGCGAGCGATTTAGGCAGGTGTCCCTACATGAAGTAATGCCCCGGAACGTTCTCAAACCCCGAACGCACGTTTGAAAAGCCAAATAATGCCTACTGCACTTGGGGGGGGGGGGTAAGTCAACTCGCAAATTTTCACGGAGGTTTGCCCGAAAGTTTATTGTCAGGCGAAAACCTGACAAATGCACAGCTGCCATTTGCTTGGCGATGCACAGCAGTGCATGCTGGGAAGCATTTCTGCCTCCTTTAATGTACAATGTCAAGCGCGGCATCCCTGACCAGAACGCCCCTACTCCTGATTTGCATGTAATTAAAGCGCGGCATAAAAGGACATTGAGGTACTGCCATTAAAATCCAACACCTGCTGACGTCTGGGCTCACGCAGGTGCGAAGTGGAGGGCAATTGATCGCATAAACACGACTCGTTCGCTACCAGTGCGCCTTCCAAGACGACTGGTCACCTGGAGTCGAACCGCAAGAAAAAGGATCATAAACAAGGCGAGCAATTATCATTCCTTAACGTATTAAAGATAGCTGCAGTATAACTGGTACTGTGGGCAGAGGCTGGCTCGCTCTCAGAACTCTCCAGAACGTTAATTGTGCGAATGTCAAAGTGTCCCCGTGTTTGACATCGACAGTGTGATTTACACTCCGGATATCGGCGATGGTCTGCCCGTGACCTTCGGCTGACAGCAAGACGACAAAACTATTTTTATTAATCGCATGTTAATGAGATCAGCGGCTGATTCTTCTTCTGTTGGCCTGGATGTTTCATGTACACCGCCAGTGCAATCGCCTGGCAAACAGGCTCACTTAATGCTTTATATTGAAGGGATACGGGCAAAAGAAAAAGATGGTGTTTTTGCAGCATTTATAGGAACCAATTAAGTAAAATGTCACTTTGCTTAAAGCCACCGTTTCCTTTATTAAGCTCTGATTTAGCTTTTACAGGACAATACATCATATTATATAGTTCAGCGGTACGCCCCAGAGACAAACGCTGAAAGGCAGCCGGTTCCATTATGTTTTAAGCAACATTAAGCACATTTTATTCCTTCTTAATTTTTTATCCCATGCAGAGATCAGTGAAAGTTTATGACTTAATTATAGATGCATGACATTTGGGCTTTAAAATGTGCTGTATTCATAGGACATTCCCCCCCACACACACACACTACACACTGAGCTACACCTTGCAAAGAAGAAATTACTGATCATGAACAGCATGGTTACTTTTAAATATGGTCAG